>NC_053028.1:604669370-604855751 GCF_003073215.2 Triticum urartu
TCTGTGTCTCCAATTGCGTTTGAAATCTCCAAACCCTTCCCTTTACATTCTTGCAAGTTGCATGCTTTACATTCCGCTGCTCATATACTCTTTGCATGCTTGCTTGATATGTATTGTGTGTGTTGAATTTGTGCCTAAACTCCACTTAAACCGAAAAAGCTTAAAAATTGCAACTTTAGCACAAAGTGTCTAATCACCCCCCTCTAGACACATCTACTTCTAGATCCTACAAGTGGTATCAGAGCTTTGGTCTCCATTGCCTTGGTTTAATCACCATTGGAGGAAGATGGATGTGTCTACTCTAGGGAGTCTTAGACATAGAGTGCCTATTCTTGATGGAAAGTATTTTCATGAGTGGAAAAATGAGATGCTTGTAATCTTCAATCAATATCATTTGAACAAGTATATTGCTAGCCCTTGTGCACCCCATATTGATCCCTTGCATCCTACCCTAGATGAAGATATTGACATGATTCGCAATCTTAGAACTATTGAGCTCATCATTAGAGGATTGCCCAAAAATCTGATTGCTAGTTTGCCTACTCAAGATTGTGCCTATACTATATGGAAATTTCTTGAGGAACGATTTCCCAATCATTCCTTGAAAACTTTGGATGAAATTCTCCATAAATCCATTGCCTTGAGTAAGATGAACTCTAGTGATCCTAGTTTTGGTAAATGTCTTCTTGAACTTGCCAATCTTAAGCATGCTAAAGGAGATGTTGGAATCATTAATGATATCATACTCAAAGCCATAAGAATTCATAAAAGTGACCACTTTGATGATCATTTGTCTGATGAATTACCCTCTCTAGGAAATGATGAATCACAAGATCATGATGAACATGAATATTATGATGATGATGATGATAGTGACTTCGATCTCGACGATGCAATGAGACATTTTGGTCTTATGGCAAATCTTCGGGGATATGAATCAGGAGGAAAGGAATGGGTTCTTGATAGTGGATGTACTGATCATATGACCGGAGATGAAGAGATGTTTCGTGAGCTTGCTGAAAACAACGGCCCTCGAAAATATGTCACCTTTGGTGATAATTCAAAGGGTAAAGTGGTTGGCCTTGGTAAGGTGGCCATCTCACATGATAGTTCCATTCAAAATGTCATGCTCGTTGAATCTCTTGGCTACAACTTACTTTCAGTATCTAGACTTGCTGATTTCGGTTTGAATGTCCTATTTACTGAGGTAGATTGCCAAGTATTTTGTCGATACAATCATAAAATGGTCTTTACTGGTATGCGTAGAGGTGATCTTTACATTGTCGATTTCTCTAAAAAGGCACAACCTAAAACTTGCTTTGTTGCTAAATCCTCAAAAGGTTGGTTGTGGCATAGACGACTAGGTCATGTTGGCATGAGAAACCTTGACAAGCTTATTAAAGGAAATCATATCCTTGGAGTTAACGATGTCATATTTGATAAAGATAGACTTTGCAGTGCTTGTCAAGCAGGTAAACAGGTTGGAGGAAGACATCTCGTGAAGAACATCATGACCACAAGGAGGCCACTCGAGCTGCTTCACATGGATCTTTTTGGTCCCAATGATTACAAGAGTCTCGGTGGAAATTCTTTTGGTCTAGTTATAGTTGATGACTTTTCAAGATTTACGTGGGTGTTCTTTCTTAATGACAAGTCGCAGGTCTAGAAGATCTTCAGAAACTTCGCTAGGAAAGCCCAAAATCAGTTCGATGTGAAGATCAAGAAGGTTCGGAGTGACAACGGAACGGAGTTCAAGAACGCAAATGTGGACACCTTTCTTGACGAAGAAGGGATTTCACACGAGTTTTCGGCTACATACACACCTCAACAAAATGGAGTTGTTGAAAGGAAGAACCGGACGCTCATCGAAATGGCAAGAACAATGCTTGATGAATACAAGACGCCAAAGCACTTTTGGGCAGAATCGGTTGAGACAGCTTGTCACGCAACAAATCGCTTATATCTTCACAAGCTACTCGGCAAGATGACATACGAGCTCCTCACCGGTAACAAGCCTCAAGTTGGATACTTTCGAGTATTCGGCTCAAAGTGCTACATTCTTGATAAGCATCGTCGTTCAAAGTTTGCTCCTAAATCTCATGAAGGTTTTCTACTTGGTTATGGATCAAACTCTCACACTTACCGTGTCTACAACAATTTCACCCGAAAGGTTGAAGAGACGGTAGATGTGAAGTTTGATGAATCTAATGGCTCGCAAGTAGAGCAATTGCCAATTGATGTAGGAAACAAAGACCCCTCAGAAGCAATTCAAGACTTGTCTATTGGCAAAATTCATCCAACGGAGGTGAAGGAGAGTACTTCATCCGTCCAAGTGGAAGCTTCTACTTCACGTCAAGGTGAACCAAGAATCGACACGGAAGCATCCACAAGTGGGACACATCAAGATGAAGAAAACGAGGAAATACGTCAAGACGAACATCAACAACCTCCTTCTCCACCACGACAAGAGAACGACGACGTCAACAATGAAGAAGGCCAAGAAGAAGAACAAGATGAAGAAGATGTTCAAAGAAGACCCAAGCAAAAGCTCTCACGAGTTCGAGCAAGAATTGCCAAAGATCATCCCGTCGAGCAAATCCTCAATGATATACAAACCGGGAGAATCACTCGCTCAAAAACTCGTTTAGCTAACTTTTGTGAAAACTATTCATTCATCTCGAGCATTGAACCAATGAAGGTTGAAGAAGTATTGGAAGATCCGGATTGGATAAACGCTATGCATGAAGAGCTACATAATTTTGAGAGAAACCAAGTTTGGACATTGGTTGAGAAGCCCGACAACAACCACAACATCATTGGTACCAAATGGGTGTTTCGCAACAAGCAAGATGAAGATGGACAAGTGGTCCGCAACAAAGCACGTCTCGTCGCCCAAGGATACACACAAGTCGAAGGTATGGACTATGGTGAGACATATGCTCCCGTTGCTAGACTTGAGTCCATTCGCATCTTACTTGCCTATGCTAATCACCATAATATCACCTTGTACCAAATGGACATTAAAAGTGCTTTTCTAAATGGAGAAATAGAAGAGGAAGTTTATGTCAAACAACCTCCCGGCTTTGTCAATCCTAAGAAACCAAATCATGTTTACAAACTTCACAAAGCTCTTTATGGTCTTAAACAAGCTCCTAGAGCATGGTATAAATGCTTGACCAAGTTCCTTACTACAAGTGGTTTTGAAATTGGTAAAATTGACTCTACTCTTTTCACTAAAAAGGTTAATGGAGAACTTTTTGTATGCCAAATTTATGTTGATGACATCATATTTGGTTCAACTAACCCTCTCTTTAGTGAAAAGTTTGGAAAGCTAATGTCAGAGAAGTTTGAGATGTCTATGATGAGTGAACTCAAATTCTTTCTCGGGTTGCAAATCAAGCAAACTAAGGAAGGTACATTTGTCTCTCAAACAAAGTACACCAAGGACTTATTCAAGAAGTTCAATATGCAAGAATGCAAAGGTATGTCTACACCCATGCCTACTAGTGGACATAATGATTTGACCAAAGATGGTGAACCTGTTGATCAAAAGGTTTATCGCTCTATGATTGGTTCATTGTTATACCTATGTGCTTCACGTCCCGATATTATGCTAAGTGTGTGCATGTGTGCACGATATCAAGCTGCTCCTAAAGATTGTCATCTTAAGGCTGTGAAAAGGATAGTGAGATATTTAATCCATACACCAAATTTTGGCATTTGGTATCCTAAGAGGTCTTCTTTTGATCTTGTTGGCTATTCCGACTCAGATTATGCCGGAGACAAGGTTGATAGAAAGTCCACTTCGGGTACCTGTCAATTTCTTGGTAGATCTCTTGTGTCTTGGTCTTCCAAGAAGCAAAACTCGGTATCCTTATCCACCGCCGAAGCGGAATACATTGCCGTTGGTTCATGTTGTGCTCAATTACTTTGGATGACCCAAACTCTTAAAGATTATGGGATTTATGTGAAACATGTTCCACTGCTTTGTGACAATGAAAGTGCTATCAAAATTGGTCATAATCCTGTACAACATTCTCGAACTAAGCATATTGAAGTTCGTCATCATTTCATTCGAGATCATGTTGCTAAGGGTGACATCAATCTTAAGCATGTTCGCACCGATAAGCAATTAGCGGATATATTCACTAAACCGCTTGATGAGAAAGTGTTTTGCAGGTTGAGAGGAGAATTGAACATCATTGATGCTTCGAATTTGGAGTAGGAACTCCATTGGATACATGCAAGACATGAGCTTATGACTAATCCATGATGTATCTCTTATGATAACTATCTTATGTCTTGGATATATTTGCACCTTGCATGTTGTCTAACCCATGTAGGTACTTGGTTGAATTTAATTCCATGAGATTGCGACTCACTCACATCTTGAGCAATCTCTACAAGACCAAGACTCTACACAATAGTGGTTGAAGACAAGGAAGCACAAAACCATTCAAACATATCCTTTGACAAATTCTATGTTAAGCTTCATGATTGTCATTTTTGGATACACAAGTGGTCTTCCTTGCAAGAACTAACCCATGTAGGTAGATGAACTCAAACTCCAAGTGGTGCTCCCAACTCTTGATGAACTACATCAACCCTGAGCACCCACACAAGTTCAACTACATGAGCAAGAACCACACCACCACCCAAGGTATGTTGTTCCATCTTAGAGAAGCTTTACTCCAAGACATGAGTCAAAGCAACTCAACAAGATGTGAATACATCAAGATGCTAAAACGAAAAGTGGTAACCCCATTTTGAGATTAAATGATGAGTATGACCTATGATCAAGTGTCCTCACTTGACTCCTAAGTCAATATACTCTAACATAGGTGACTATGTCACCGCCCAATTCTAGATGAAGTTCTCTTATGTCCCTTTTCTGAGTTATTGCATTTGTTCCTTGCATATTTGTTTCCTTCTCTCTCAAACAAAAACACACAAAAAATCTTCATCTAGAAACTTTCACTTTTTCCTGTTTGTTTTGTTCTACATCTTTCTGCATCAAATTTCTTGCAAATCCTTCAGCTAATTCATTGCAAATCTTTGTGAGATCTTACTTGACTAGTGAGCTGAGGTGACAAGTGTTTTTCTCTGTGTAAACTCGGTTTCACCGACTTGCAAATTTCGGTCCAACCGAATCTTTTCGGTACCACCGAAATGTGCCACTCGGTGCCACCGACTTTGTAATCAAAAAACCATTTTGCCACTTGTTCTACATTTCTTCTGATCCAGCTCCACTCAATGAATCTTGTCCTCCACAAGCATCACAATTTTATCCTCTACTTTGTGCTGAATCTCAAGGACCAAACCTATTCGACGGATTCCATGTAAAACCTTCTTGGAAATTGATGTCAAAGGGGGAGAGAGAGATCACATCAAAGCTTGTAGGAAAGAGAGATCACACCAAGAGAGAAAAAGTATTAAGGGGGAGAAAAATACTCAAGGATCCCAGATGAAGTATTAAGGGGGAGAAAAATACTCAAGGATCCCAGATGAAGTATTAAGGGGGAGAAAAATACTCAAGGATCCCAGATGCTTGATGTTCAAGAGGAGAGATGCCACATGTCTTTTTGGGGGAAAGACATGTTCATATGAACTCATTTGAATTTAGTTCTATTTAGCTCTGATTTTTCTGTTTCCTATCTTCTCCCAATATCCCATGTAAGACTCAGGGGGAGCAAGACACCTAAAGGAAAAGAAATCAGCCAAATTCATTGCATATCTTTATTCGTGGGGACACTCTCTACATGTCATCCCAGTCTTGGTATTCTTGTGGTTTCCTTTGTTTGCTCTGGATAGTGGACGTACCTGTGTTATCTAACCTTGTTTGTGCAGGTTCATTCCATCCTAAGCCAACTCGAGACCATAAGGTAAGTATATGCATCAAAATCATGAGTATGAGGAGTTCTTGCTTATGTACATACTGTTTGCAAGAAGGACTCATGAGCATGAAGGTATTTTTCTTGATAATCTTTTGCTCTGATGCATATGGCCAAGATACATGTAACACATTGCCTACTCTGTCATGTTTATGCTCTCACATGCCTCTATATTTCATATTTACATGAGTGCATACATGTAGGGGGAGCCTATGCTTGCTACATGTTCTTCCAAAGCTTTACTTGCTGTTCTTTATATCTTTACTTAAAGCTTTGATGTATGTTGCCATCAATTACCAAAAAGGGGGAGATTGAAAGCACAAGTGCTCCCTAGGTGGTTTTGATAATTGATGACAACATATCTCTTGTTGGACTAACACTTCTATCTAGCATGTTTCAGATAAGTTCAACAATGGAGTGGCATGGACTAAAGGTTGTGGGAACTCCTTAGATGCTAAGGACAAAGGATTGGCTAAAGCTTCAAGCTCAAGACTCTTCATTTTACATTTTAGTGATCCAAGATCACATTGAGTCCGTAGGAAAAGCCAATACTATCAAGGAGGGATGAGGTGTTGCTTAATGAGCCTCTTGCTTCATGTGCTTAATGATATGCTCCAAAATCCTCAACCACTTTCGCATACCCACATTTGACCTAAACCCTAAGCCAAACTCGGTCCTACCGATTCTTCCTATCCGGCGCCACCGAGTTTCAATTGTCATTAGCCACTACCAAACCCTAGCAATTCGGTTCTACCGATAAGGTTCTCGGTCCCACCGAGATGGGCTTGCAAACTCTCTTTACTCATGGCAATATTCTCGGTCCCACCGAGATATGCAATCGGTCCCACCGAGATTGCAATGTAAACTCAGTGTTTCCCCTTTGTAACTTTTCGGTCTCACCGAAAGAGCAAATCGGTCCCACCGAGTTTGCCTGACCAACTCTCTGGTTAGCCAATTACCAAATTCGGTCTCACCGAGTTTGTGTAATCGGTCTCACCGAGATTACGTTATGCCCAAACCCTAACCGAATCGGTCCTACCGAGTTGCATATCAGTCCCACCGAAATTCCTAACGGTCACTAGGTTTACTACTTCGGTCCGACTGAGTTTATTGATTCGGTCCCACCGAGATTGGAAAACTGTGTAACGGTTGGATTTTGTGTGGAGGCTATATATACCCCTCCACCTCCTTCTCATTCGATGAGAGAGCCATCAGAACACACACATCATTCCTACTCATATGTTCTGAGAGAAAACCACCTACTCATGTGTTGAGATCAAGACATTCCATTCCCACCATATGAATCTTGATCTCTAGCCTTCCCAAGTTGCTTTCCACTCAAATCTTCTTTCCACCAAATCCAAATCCTATGAGAGAGAGTTGAGTGTTGGGGAGACTATCATTTGAAGCACAAGAGCAAGGAGTTCATTACCTACACACCATTTGTTACTTCTTGGAGAGTGGTGTCTCCTAGATTGGCTAGGTGTCACTTGGGAGCCTCCGACAAGATTGTGGAGTTGAACCAAGGAGTTTGTAAGGGCAAGGAGATCGCCTACTTCGTGAAGATCTACCGCTAGTGAGGCAAGTCCTTCGTGGGCGATGGCCATGGTGGGATAGACAAGGTTGCTTCTTCGTGGACCCTTTGTGGGTGGTTGCTTCTTCGTGGACCCTTCGTGGGTGGAGCCCTTCGTGGACTCGCGCAACCGTTGCCCTTGGGTGGAGCCCTGTGTGGACTCGCGCAACCGTTAACCTTCGTGGGTTGAAGTCTCCATCAACATGGATGTAGGATAGCACCACCTATCCGAACCACGGGAAAAACATCCGTGTCTCCAATTGCGTTTGAAATCTCCAAACCCTTCCCTTTACATTCTTGCAAGTTGCATGCTTTACATTCCGCTGCTCATATACTCTTTGCATGCTTGCTTGATATGTATTGTGTGTGTTGAATTTGTGCCTAAACTCCACTTAAACCGAAAAAGCTTAAAAATTGCAACTTTAGCACAAAGTGTCTAATCACCCCCCTCTAGACACATCTACTTCTAGATCCTACAGGGCTCGAATTTCACCCTGTGGCTCGGGAAAGCAATCAGGCGGCGGATATCCTCGCCCGCATCAGCGCAAAACGCGATGCGGTCCCCCCCCCAACATCTTTTTTGAGAGGTTGTTTAAGCCATCCGTGGTATGGGAAGGGGACACCGGTAACAATAGTCCGGACCCAGCCAAAATGCCCGATACCGAACACTCTGACATAATCGGAGGCTCTGCCACCGAAATAACACCTTCGGCCCACGTAATAATGGCCATCATCGCCCCGTGGACAGAACCATTCCTGGCCTACCTAACTAGGCAGGAACTTCCCGAGGACCAAAATGAGGCACGCTGCATAGTGCGGCGATCTAAAGCCTACAGGGTCCACGAGGGAGAGCTGTATAAAAAAGCACTACCGGAGTCCTTCAAAGGTGCATCTCCGAAGAGGAAGGGTGGAAGCTTTTGGCAGAAATTCACGCCGGACTCGGCGGCCACCACGCTGCAGCCCGGGCCCTTGTAAGCAAGGCCTTCTATACAGGTTTTTATTGGCCGACGGCCCGGGTAGATGCACATGACTTGGTCCAATGATGCGTCGGTTGCCAGCTTTTTGCAAACCAAAGCCACATGCCACCCACCGCCCTCCAAACAATCCCCATTACCTGGCCCTTCGCAGTCTGGGGCTTGACATGGTTGGACCCCTTAAAGGGGGAACCCATAAGAAAAAATACTTACTGGTCATGGTGGATAAATTCACCAAATGGATAGAAGCCAAACCTGTTAAAAAGGACAAATCCAGACCGGTGATAGACTTCATATCCGTGGTTGTACACCGTTATGGTGTCCCCCACAGCATCATCACTGACAACGGCACGAACTTCACGACCGACGAGGTAAAACCATGGTGCAGCAACATGGGCATTAAGCTGTATTATGCCTTTGTCTATCACCCACAAACTAACGGCCAAGTTGAGCGAGCAAATGGTCTTATCATGAGCGGCATCAAACCCAGATTAGTGCGGTCCTTAAAGGAGTCTAACACGCACTGGGTAGAGGAGCTCGACTCCATACTCTAGGGGTTATGGACCACGCCGAGTCGTACTACTGGATACACACCCTTCTTTATGGTGTATGGCACAGAGGCGGTTCTGCCCTGCGACATAATTCATGACTCACCTCGAGTGCGCATGTACGAAGAAAGAGAAGCCGAGCTCGATCGGCAGGACAGTCTTGACACCCTGGAGGAGGAGCGCGACATGGCAAAAGCCCGTTCCGCATTCTATCAGCAACAGGCTCGCAGATACCAAAGCAGAGAAGTACGGGCCAAAACTTATAACGTTGGCGAGCTAGTTCTACGCCTGCCGGAGAAGAAAAAGACCAAGCTCGAGCCCAAATGGGAAGGTCCCTTCATTATTGACCAAGTTCTGACCGGTGGAGCGTACCGTCTGCGGGATGCATCGAATAATCGACTTGAGCCGAACCCATGGAACGCAACCAGGCTCCGAAGATTCTATGCCTAGTGCCGGACTCTATGTTCGTCTCCTTCCTGTGTCCATTTTTCGCATATACATTATCTGTCTTTTTTCCCTTTTCTTTCTTTTATTCTTTCTCAAGGCCTTCAAGGGCCAACTTGTGCCTTGCTTGCACACTATTGATGCGCTAACCGCGCTCATTATACCTGGGGGCTTCTTACACAGAAGCTTAATTATTTACCTGGGCTTCATGCCCCGCACATGTGTTATTCTTCCGCATGTACCTTTTCTTCGCCATTATATGCATCGATATGACTTAAGTTTTGGCCAAGCTGGGTTGCCTAGCTCTTGTATTTATGCCCTACATTCCTGTCAATTCGGCTAGGGCATAAGGGGAGCACCTCTGCGATTGTTACTGTTGGGTCAGCCGGATGTGTACCTCAGACTGGGTGAAGCCGAAAGCTAGCGTTCTTAAGGGAATATTCGGTTGGTGAACAAAATATGATTTTTATTTATTTTCCATATGTGCCCCAAGATGTTTTTTCCAGCGTTTCCTCTCATAGTCCGGACATGCACTTTAGGGCATGCGTACCCAGGGAAAGGAACCCTTAATAGAACTATTCTCCCCGGAAGATGTTTCTTACTACCCATGTAATATAACATAACTAGTTGGGTACTTGTCTGTTCAAGCACTAATGACCCCTATGCCTGGTTTCCACGCATACCACGGTTCTTATATAACTGAGTGGGTATTCGGATACACTCCGGACTATCGGGTCCCAAGGTTGAAGCGAAAAGGTCCGCCATGACAAATGATTTAAAATCCGGCTAGAAGGCATTATACATGTCACTTTAATTACATAGTCATGTAGACTGACTAAATTCCTCTTCTATACCATCCAACAGGCTGTCTAGCCTACAATCCTGTTGGGAATACTTTGCCGCTAATTCTACTTTCCCATACACTAAGCTAACAGGGATCTCTTTCCCATCGGGCCCCACAGGTCTGACCTCGGCCATGTGGTTTGGGTCAGCCTTGGTATACCGCGTCTTCACCATGGCCCAGGCTTCCCTGGCACCTTGACGGCAGGCCGATAACTTCCATAATCGGAAGCGCCGCCATGCTCCCTTGAGCTTCTCCGCAAGCTCTCCAATGCCTGCTGGCAGGGAGACGGATGGCCACAAGGCCTGGGAAATACCTTGCATCACCTACCGAACTTGTTCGTGTAGTTGTGAGAGCTCGGGTAGAAGATCACCCGTAGACCCGGGCATCTCATCCACGGGAAGACCCATCAGCATACCTGCAGACATAACTCTGTTAGATGGCTTCTCCGTCGCACCCTTTTAAGGGTTCGTTCAAGCACTTACTGAAAATGCCGCGTCGAAGCCGCTTATTCTCCTTCTCGGAGTCCGCAAGCTGAGCTCGAACATCTTTCAGTTCCACGCTCATCTTGGTATTGGCGTCTTGGAGATTGTTTTTCTCCCGCCTGACCTTAGTCAGCACGCGTTCGCTAGCCTTTAGCTGTCGTACGACATGCTGGTCCTTCGGATTCTCTCCGGAGTCATCTGCAATATCTATTGTTAGATCTACAGCCATGCCGCATGCTATATGGTACCTATCATTCTTTGAAACAAATGTTACCAGCTGGGGACTTTTCAGGTTCCTTCAATGCGGCAACGGCGGCCCGAAGTTGGGTCTTGCATTCATCCAGCTCCTGTGACAGTCGAGTATTCTTCTCTGTAAGAACCTGCACAATAAATGATCCATAAATCGGTTGTGCCAACTGTTTCAAGTCTCATGGGCTACTGATACATATAATCGTCAGATTTGCTTACCCGTACATCCCTTACATACTGGTCTATGGCTTTGGCTAGACCATCTTGAGCAGCACGGAGGTACGCGTCTCCAGAATTGAAGGCATCAAATGCCTCTGGTGAGAAGCAAGCGTCACGGAGTACGGCCCGGCGACGCCTATGATTCATGGTGCTGTCCACTTCTGAATTTGTAGCGGATAGTCTATCCGCATTCTCTGTAGGAGGAGTATCCGGCGTCCGCCCCATGTCGGCTTCCGCCGCTATGTCCAGCCCTGGAGCCCGACTGGTGGAAGCATGATCGGCAGCCTCGCCGGACATATTTCGGCGAGCGTTTTTTCTATTAAAGAAACATGGACGTCATTACATTTCGAGAAAGACGACAACCACGGAGCAGGGTTTTTTGTCATACCTCTGCGCCGGCGTCTCCGTCCTGACCGCCTTCCTTTTTGGCCTACCCGGCCTCGGTGCCTCTTGTTGGCGAGTTGCTGTGGGTTCGGCACGGCGTCCTGAATGCCTTCCCTGTAAAACACCATATGTATATGGTAGGTGAAGTGTCTAAAAGGGGATCCTAGTTTTTGGAGTTGGGATTTTGGTTTTTCTTACGTGCGACGCAAGGAGCAGTCCGGGATAGTCGGCTGTAATGGCCACCATGGCGTCATCACAGCTTAATTGATAGAACGGCCGGTCTATCAGCTCCATGAATATGTCCGGATCTTCTTCGAGTCCGGGATCGAGGGCCCGGTCAGGGTCCTCTGGTTGTGGAGATGGGCTGTTGACCTCCCCTATGGCTTTTCGCAGTTCCTGCTGCAAAATGGCAAGGTGAGTACCTACGACAAATAATACGGGAAGAATGGGAGTAAGGAGATATAACTCACCCAGCCTGGAGGGTTGTACATGGAGAATCCATCCCGTGGCTTGATGCGGATGAACTCCTCTTCCTCTCCCTTGAACAACTCAGACAGAATTTTTGCTAAAGCAGCAGCATTGTCCGGACCCTTACGCCCGCAAGGGTGGCATCATCTTCCCCGTTAAAACACCACAGGGGGTGCACTCGATATTGAAGTGGCTGCACTCCCCGCATTATGCATATTGACATAACCTCGATTACTGTCAATCCTGATTGAGCCGGTGCTTTAATCCGGTTCATCGGGTAAAGGACTTCTCCGTTGTCTTCCTCCTGGGGGCTCCGTGGGCGCCAACTTCGGCGTTTCTTTAGAGGAGCATTGTTGAACTCAGGAAGACCCCACCGAACAGGGTCCGGAAGGGGGACGTCCTCCATATAAAACCATTCCGAAGGCCAGTCTTCGGACGTCTTTTTCGGAGTACTGGACAGGTATCCGGTTTCGGCGATGCGCCATATTTCGGCTCTGCCCACTTGATAAAGTGACCTCTTCTGTGTGCGGGGGACGAGGCAAAATAACCTTTTCCACAGCTCGAAATGAGCCTCGCAGCCCAGGAATAACTCGCAAAGGGTAACATAGCCGGCAATGAGTAATATGGAAGCAGGGGTGAAATTATGCAGTTGGAGGCCGTAAAACTCCAGGAGCCCGCGGAGGAACGGATGAATCGGAAATCCGAGTCCCCTTAATAAGTAAGGAACAAGGCACACCCGCTCCCCCATAGAGGGGCTGGGGAAGCTCTCCGCTTGCTCCCCGCCATTGTAGGTAGCGAGCCCGGCTCGGACGGGAACCATATACGCTGGAGGGAGAAATCCCTGATCTGCAGTTTGACTAATCGACTGTGTGAGATAGAACACCTCTCCCAATCACCAGGCTTAGGGCTACGGGGGCGAGAGGAGGAGCTGTGGTGGTCGGCCATGTTGGAGTGGATTTTTCCGAAGCACGCTCTGATGGATTCTCGCTGTGGGAGGATGGTATGGATTGGATCTAAGAATCCCCATCCCTTTAATAGAAAATTTATTTATCTAGCTAGGGGGGTGAATGTAAAAACGCCCTGGCTCCTCGTATTCATTCGACGCGTGGAAGGTAGCCCTTATTGGGTGCAGAAGCCAAGAAGTCCAACATTTATGGTGCCAAACACTACTTGACAAACATTCAAAATTTGGAGAAGAACCCGCCTTGCAATGCCGAAGACAATACTGCGTGTCGGACTTGACGTCATTGAAGCCTGGTTCGGGGGCTACTGAGGGGGTCCTGGATTAGGGGTTCTCCGGACAACCGGACTATATCCTTTGGCCGGACTGTTGGACAATGAAGATACAAGATTGAAGAGTTCGTCTCATGTCCGGATGGGACTTTACTTGGCATAGAAGGCAAGCTAGGCAATACGGATATGTATATCTCCTCCTTTGTAACCGACCTTGTGTAACCCTAGCCCCCTCCGGTGTCTATATAAACCGGAGGGTTTTAGTCCGTAGGACAACATACAATCATACCATAGGCTAGCTTCTAGGGTTTAGCCTCTCTGATCTCGTGGTAGATCAACTCTTGTACTACTCATATTATCAAGAACAATCAAGCAGGACGTAGGGTATTACCTCCATCAAGAGGGCCCGAACCTGGGTAAAACATCATGTCCCCTGCCTCTTGTTACCATCCGCCTTAGACGCACAGTTCGGGACCCCCTACCCGAGATTCGCCGGTTTTGACACCGACAACTGGGTCACCTCCGACCACCGCAGCAGGCCCCGGGAGGGGAGAGGAGCACCCCCACGGCACCAGGAGAAGTAGGCCACAAGAGCCATCGCTGTAAATCCTAGGACCCCCCCCACCTCCATCCCCACATAAGCTGACCCGACCCGAAGCCGATAGCAGGCACCACCGGCGCAGAACGCAGAGTGGCGGGAGGGAGGTTGTAGAAACGCCAACGCCTGCCCAGATCTGGAACCACCCGACGGCGGAAGCACCAGCCAGATACGCGGCAGATACCCACGCCCCGAACTAGCCCAGGCTGAGCCCGGCGCCACCACCCGCGCCCCACGGCAGCTAGCACCGGCAACCCCTCGTGTGCAGCAGCTTGAACGCCCGCCGAGCCGGACCGCCGCGTGCGCACCAACGCGGATCCACGTGCAATAGGGAGCCCCCACGCCGAAAGAGAGCAGGTCCCGCTGCTGCCAGCCGCCAGCAGGCTTCGCCCAATGACGTGTGCTGACGGAGGCGAGGGGAGAAGGGGGAGGAGAGGGTGCTTCGGCGGCGGGGGGTAGAGGTCCAATTGAGTAGCCTCCAGGGGAGATGACGCCGTTTTTTCATAACTTTAAGAGGATAACAACTGAATTTGGATCATAGTATTGGTAAATTGGAAAAACCTCACGTAACATATATGCCAAAATATTTTCTGCACATACCCTACATACTCCATCATAGTTGACTTTCTAATTGGCCAGCAGGTCAATTCTGCAGATCAAGGCAATTATGTCCCAAAGAGCTTGTCGCACACTGAAGGACTAGATCTTCATGATATGTTGGGGCTCACATGCTTGAAGAGAGTAGCGTGAGAAAAAATATTTACGGTTGAGATGGAAGAGGACTGATAACTTCCTCACCCGTACAGGCGGCTTCGAAGACATTTTTTAGTGCTTTTTGGTCATGAAAATGCAGAAGTTTGGCTGGATAGCTCATTAGTCTATCCAGGTGCCAAATCAGCTTACCCTTGATTGGTTATCCAATTACCTAATTGTGTGGATGGGAGCTAGACATATGCAGAAGGTCGGAGGTCCTCTACCTCGTCGCACCCGTAAGCGACAGGGAGGGGCCCCTGTCGCAAGCGCTCATCACCCTCTCCCTCGCACTCCTTCCTCGCGCCGCCAGAGGGCGTGGCCGGGCAACACCAGGCTCGCGTGGGCGGCGGCGGGGCCCATCACCTCCTCGCTCGGGGGAGCTGCGGCAAGGCGGCTTGCTCGGCCAGGGCGGCGCACCGACATGGGACGCGTCGAGGACGGCAACGCTTAGTTCCCTGCGGAGGTGGGGCGCGGGTGGGCGGTGGCCTGGAATTCCTCACGATGGGAGCGTGTGTGCAACTCTGCCGATCTAGATCGGGATTGGCTCGATCTAGATCCAACAGGCTGCGGACGACGTCGGCGATGGTCAGGGCGGCTCCCCTGTTGCGCGGTGGCGATTGGAGCCTCCATGGCCAGTGGTGTGGCGGTTGCATGCAGATGGATGGCTTCGATGGCTGCGGATCTAGCGTCCTGTCCAGATCCGTCTCGGTTCGGCCTTGACCGGCCGGTGGCGCGAGAAGGACCGGTGAGGGGCGGCTGGAGGCTCCCTCACTACTAGGGAAAACCTTATACACAGAAGCTTATCAGCAGCGCGTTTGAAATGGGCGCACTACTGTTAATTAGTAGTAGCGCCTGTCCAGCAAGGGCGCGACTTCTACCAACTTAGCAGTAGCGCGTCCAGCATACAACGTGCTACTACTATAATTGTCACACCGTTGCCGACAAGCTAGGTATAGTATTAGCGCCTTTCCACTAACCGCGCTACTGGTAAGGAGCTAGTAGTAGCGCATTACTTTGGTGTGGCGCTACTGTTAAGTTTGAGCTTGTCCATCGGGCAGACCCCCTTAGCAGTATCGCCTGTCTGAGGAGCGCGCTGCTACCTCTTGAGCATGCGTTGGTTTTCCCTTGAAGAGGAAAGGGTGATGCAGCAAAGTAGCATAAGTATTTCCCTCAGTTTTTGAGAACCAAGGTATCAATCCAGTAGGAGATTACACACAAGTCGCCTAGTACCTGCACAAACAAACAAGAACCTCGCAACCAACGCGATAAAGGGGTTGTCAATCCCTTCACGGACAATTACAAATGTGAGATCTGATAGAGATAATAAGATAAATATTTTTGGTATTTTTATGATATAGATTGGAAAGTAAAGATTGCAAAATAAACGGTGACAGAAATAGCTAGTTGATGGGAGATTAATATGATGGGAAATAGATCCGGGGGCCATAGGTTTCACTAGTGGCTTATCTCAAGATAGCAAATTCTATGGTGGGTGAACAAATTACTGTCGAGTAATTGATAGAAAAGCGCATAGTTATGAGAATATCTAGGCATGATCATGTATATAGGCATCACGTCCACGACAAGTAGACTGAAATGATTCTGCATCTACTACTATTACTCCACACATCGACCGTTATCCAGCATGCATCTAGAGTATTATGTTCATAAGAACAGAGTAACGCATTAGGCAAGATGACATGATGTAGAGGGATAAACTCAAGCAATATGATATAAACCCCATCTTTTAATCCTCCATGGCAACAATACAATATGTGACTTGCTGCCCCTGCTATCACTGGGAAAGGACACCGCAAGATTGAACCCAAAGCTAAGCACTTCTCCCATTGCAAGAAAGATCGATCTAGTAGGCCAAACCAAACTGATAATTCAAAGAGACTTGCAAAGATATTAAATCATGCATAAAAGAATTCAGAGAAGAATCAAATATTGTTCATAGATAATCTTGATCATAAACCCACAATTCATCGGATCTCGACAAACACACCGCAAAAAGAATTACATCGAATAGACCTCCAAGAGAATTGAGGAGAACTTTGTATTGAGATCCAAAGAGAGAGAAGAAGCCATCTGGCTAATAACTATGGACCCGAAGGTCTGTGGTAAACTACTCACACATCATCGGAGAGGCTACGGTGTTGATGTAGAAGCCCTCCGTGATCAATTGCCCCTTTGGCGGAGCGCCGGAAAAGGCCCCAAGATGGGATCTCACGGGTACATAAGGTTGCAGCGGTGGAAATAGGGTTTCGTGGTGCTCCTGGATGTTTTCGGGGTATATGAGTATATATAGGCAAAAAAAAGTAGGTCAGCAGAGCCACGAGGGGCCCACGAGGGTGGGGGGCACGCCTACCCCCCTGGGCACGCCCTCCTACCTCGTGGTCGCCTCGTTGCCTCCTTGACGTCCACTCCAAGTCTCCTGGATTGCGTTTGTTCGAAAAATAACTCTCCCGAAGGTTTCATTCCGTTTGGATTCCGTTTGATATTCCTTTTCTGTGAAACACTGAAATAGGCAAAAAACAGCAATTTGCACTGGGCCTTTGGTTAGTAGGTTAGTCCCAAAAATAATATAAAAAGGTATATTAAAGGTCATTAAACATTCAAAACAGATAATATAATAGCATGGAACAATCAAAAATTATAGATACGTTGGAGACGTATCAAGCATCCCCAAGCTTAATTCCTGCTCATCCTCGAGTAGGTAAATGATAAAAATGGAATTTTTGATGTGGAATGCTACCTAGCATAATTCTCAATGTAATTTTGTTTATTGTGGCATGAATGTTCAGGTCCGGAAGATTCAATATAAAAGTTTAATATTGACATAAAAATAATAATACTTCAAGCATACTAACAAAGCAATCGTGTCTTCTCAAAATAACATGGCCAAAGAAAGTTATCCCTACAAAATCATATAGTCTGGCTATGCTCTATCTTCATCACACAAAGTATTTAATCATGTACAACCCCGATGACAAGCCAAGCAAATTGTTTCATACTTTTGATGTTCTCAAACTTTTTCAATCTTCATGCAATATATGAGCGTGAGCCATGGACATACCACTATATGTGGAATAGAATGGTGGTTGTGGAGAAGACAAAAAAAGAGAAGATAGTATCACATCAACTAGGCGTATCAACGGGCTATGGAGATGCCCATCAATAGATATCAATGTGAGTGAGTAGGGATTGCCATGCAAAGGATGCACTAGAGCTATAAGTGTATGAAGGCTCAACAAAAGAAACTAAGTGGGTGTGCATCCAACTCGCTTGCTCACGAAGACCTAGGCCATTTTGAGGAAGCCCATCGTTGGAATATACAAGCCAAGTTCTATAATGTAAAATTCCCACTAGTAAATGAAAGTGACAATATAGGAGACTCTCAATCATGAAGATCATGGTGCTACTTTGAAGCACAAGTGTGGTAAAAGGATAGTAACATTGTCCCTTCTCTCTTTTTCTCTCTTTTTCTCTTCCTTTTTTTATTTGGGCCTTTTCTCTTTTTTAAGGCCTCTTTTTTTTATTTTTTGTCCGGAGTCTCATCCCGACTTGTGGGGGAATCATAGTCTCCATCATCCTTTCCTCACTTGGGACAATGCTCTAAAAATGATGACCATCACACTTTTATTTACTTAGAACTCGAAAATTACAACTTGATACTAGAACAAAAATATGACTCTATGTGAATGCCTCCGGCGGTGTACCGGGATATGCAATGAATCAAGAGTGACATGTATGAAAGATTTATGAACGGTGGCTTTGCCACAAATACGACGTCAACTACATGATCATGCAAAGCAATATGACAATGATGAAACGTGTCATAACAAACGGGACGGTGGTAAGTTGCATGGCAATATATCTCGGAATGGCTATGGAAATGCCATAATAGGTACGTATGGTGGCTGTTTTGTGGAAGGTATATGGTGGGTGTATGATACCAACGAAAGGTGCGCGGTATTAGAGAGGCTAGCAATGGTGGAAGGGTGAGAGTGCGTATAATCCATGGACTCAACATTAGTCATAAAGAACTCACATACTTATTGCAAAAATCTATTAGTTATCGAAACAAAGTACTACGTGCATGCTCCTAGGGGGGTAGATTGATAGGAAAAGACCATCGCTCGTCCCCGACCGCCACTCATAAGGAAGACAATCAATAAATAAATCATGCTTCGACTTCATCACATAACGGTTCACCATACGTGCATGCTACGGGAATCACAAACTTTAGAACAAGTATTTCTCAAATTCACAACTACTCAACTAGCATGACTCTAATATCACTATCTTCATATCTCAAAACAATCATCAAGTATCAAACTTCTCATAGTATTCAATGCACTTTTTATGAAAGTTTTTAATATGCCCATCTTGGATGCCTATCATATTAGGACTAATTTTATAGCCAAAGAAAATTACCATGATGTTCTATAAGACTCTCAAAATTATATAAGTGAATCATGAGAGATCAACAATTTCTATAAAATGAAACCACCACCGTGCTCTAAAAGGATATAAGTGAAGCACTAGAGCAAAATTATCTAGCTCAAAAGATATAAGTGAAGCACATAGAGTATTCTAATAAATTCTGATTCATGTGTGTCTCTCCAAAAGGTGTGTACAAAAAGGATGATTGTGGTAAACTAAAAAGCAAAGACTCAAATCATACAAGTGTTGGGGAACGTAGTAATTTCAAAATTTTCCTACGCACACGCAAGATCATGGTGATGCATAGCAACGAGAGAGGAGAGTGTGATCTACGTACCCTTGTAGACCGACAGCGGAAGCATTAGCACAACGCGGTTGATGTAGTCGTACGTCTTCACGGCCCGACCGATCAAGCACCGAAACTACGGCACCTCCGAGTTTTAGCACACGTTCAGCTCGATGACGATCCCCAGACTCCGATCCAGCAAAGTGTCGGTGTCGGTGTCAAAACCGGCGGGTCTCGGGTAGGGGGTCCCGAACTGTGCGTCTTGGATTGATGGTAACATGAGGCAGGGGACACGAAGTTTTACCCAGGTTCGGGCCCTCTTGAGGGAGGTAAAACCCTACGTCCTGCTTGATTAATATTGATGATATGGGTAGTACAAGAGTTGATCTACCACGAGATCGTAGAGGCTAAACCCTAGAAGCTAGCGTATGGTATGATTGTATGTATATATTCTATCGACTAGCCTGGCCTCGGTTTATATAATGCACCAGAGGCCTAGGTTAACAAGAGTCCTAGCCGAATACGCCGGTGGGGAGAAGTCCTTGTCTTGATCGCCAAGTCTTTGTGGAATCTTCCTTGTATGCGGCAGCTGTCCGAATTGGCCCATGAGTATACGGCCATGGGGGCCTCGGCCCAATCTAATAGATCGGGAGACGACGTGGTGAGTACCCCCTAGTCCAGGACACCGTCAGTAGCCCCCTGAACCGGTCTTCAAGTTAGGGACGCTCCTCGATTCTTCTGAACTGTTCTTCATCTTCGGTCGTCGATCTTGAAAACTGGTTCAACAAATCTTCTTTATCTTCGATCTTGAGGATCGCCGAAATGCATTCGACGAGTTTACACGTCGGGTATCCGAGGAGCCCCTTTAAGTTTCCGGCCTTTATCAATTCCTTATTATTTTATGCCACACCTCGGGTTTGAAGTTGTTCCCGGGAGGTAGTGTCCTCTTGCGTCCGAGCTCTAACGCCGGACTGTATTAGAGGTATCTTTTGCAGCTGAGCACCAATGCCGGACCGCTTCCCAGCTCTAATGCCGGAATGTATCCGAGCTCCAACGCCGGACTATGTATCCGAGCTCCAACGCCGGACTATATCCGAGGTGTCATATCACCTTGGTTCAAAAAAGTTTGAAGGAGTTTAGCCGAGCTTAACGCCGGAAATGCCCTCTATGGAGCCAGCCACTAGCGCCCGAGCTTTATGTCGGGCTGCTTCCGAGGTGGTGCACCACCCCGAATGTGGGCCGATTTTTGTGAATATTTTTTATTGGTGCAATTTATTCTCTGCCGAGATATATAGCCAGTAGCCCTCAAGGTGTGTATCGGTCTAAAACCCGAGATGCACCTGAAGGATGACGTAAGACCGCTGATCCCAGTAGCCGCTGAGACTCAGGTTGATTTGCAAAATCGGCCTGAGGATCAAGTCCAAGCTCGGCAGAATACTTCGGGACACTAAAAGCGGCGTGCTCAGTCCTCGCGACTCAGGTTGGGTGCGGCCGACCAACCTGAGGATCAAAATCTCCTCGGAAACTGTATTGCACATAAAATTTTCTGCATTGGACAAGCAATGCAGTAGCCCCTGAGACACTGGTCGGGTGGTAACACCAGATCAGGGGATCAATGTGCCCCTTTAATATTTGTAAATAATAAGCCCGAAGCCCAGTAGCCCCCGAGCCTTAATGCGGGCACGGGTGGTCGAATTAAGGATCAATATCCATAGTAAAATCACAAATTATGTGTAATGACTCTATGTATCCAAGTACTTTACGTCATTAATGCTCGGATCCGCATTGTACAAAACTTTATTGACCGACCATCGGCTTCCACCTCCTCGGCCAGTAGCCGAGGAGTGTTTGTCCTACTTGATAAAGCCTTTATGAGGGCAAAGATTTACAACAAACAAGGCAATCTGGCCATACGGTTTTATAAACAAAGGTATGCAGAGAGCTATATTACTGTTTAACAGAAGAAATGTCTTCCAAAGAAAATAGTCCCGCTATCGGTTCCTTTCTTTGGGTTGTCATGCTAAGCATGATCATTAAACCTCAGCTCTAACGCAAGAGCAAAATATTGAAGATTTAGTTTGGGAGGCCAGTTAATAGCCCCGGTAGTGTTCGGCGACAGTCGAGGTCAAGCCGTAAACACTTCGGCCAATGTTATGAATGGCCCGTCATAGTCATCGGATCACTGACCAGTTTACGCTTATTGTGACAGTCAGTTTTTGGCTTTCTCCAGTAAGGTGATTAACAA
Source organism: Triticum urartu (assembly GCF_003073215.2). Classification (NCBI taxonomy): domain Eukaryota; kingdom Viridiplantae; phylum Streptophyta; class Magnoliopsida; order Poales; family Poaceae; genus Triticum; species Triticum urartu. The sequence goes on from NC_053028.1 coordinate 604,691,011, forward strand.
TGTGAGCTAGAAGCGCAATCGCAGTGGTTCTCCCTTTGCACGCCTATCCGAACAAAACGAAACATAGGAAGCAAGTGCAGGAGCCGGGCAACCCAACTATTGACCGAAGACACAATTCGAAACCGATGGATATATAGCAATATCTAAGAATGTTTTTGCCGAATCCCTAAAGGTGTCCGGCGTTGCACTGCGAGACTAATGCTGGAAAAGCACAAATAGTTTAAAAGTGCCAAAAAGTTTGGAAAACCAAGAAACGTCAGTAAAAACATGACGTCCGAACAATATCAAGTGTTCGGTGCCAATCCGAAAGTTGTTCTTAGAAAAAAGAAGTGCTTCTGTCGTGCTTTAACATGATACATCCTATCTCAAGACTTCGAGCGGGTCAGCCTACGGCTTCAACCTCCTATCCCGAGGGCGGAGTACTTCTCATCAGGCCAGTTTAGCAAACTAAACTCTAGCGGCTTTGAGAGAGAAATTAGGCTCCCCGGCTAGTGACCGCACACTCGTGTCGAAAAAGGAGTGATAAATAATAATAAAACTTTGCAACGACTAAGAAGAAGAACACTTATTATAAAATGGCTCAAATAAACTTAAGAGCCCCCAAGTGACTTTGGTAGAAGAATGATTGCATGTACCGAAGTACTTATATCATATCTATGTTCAACCGAACTTTAAACGCGTCTTAACCGACCGTCAGCTTCTCCCTCTTCGGTCGAGGACCGAAAAGTGTTATGTACTCCGTCGGTCGAGAATATCGACGGTGTTTCCAATAACCAGGCAATCAGGCCATAAGGCTGTAACAGACAAAGCGCGCTCAGGGAACTTATGCTATATTACCGTGAAGTGTAACAAGCATCTTCGAAGAAAATAGTACCCCCACCGATACCTTTCTTCGGTGCTCATTGTTATTATGAGACTTGTGCAATAGATTTTTTGTACTCATGAGTTCCGTTGTGTGCCGACCATCATTGAATAACTATAAGAGCGCTAGCTTTCGGCTTCATCCAGTCTAAGGTCCGGCTCGGGTGACCCGATCGTGACAATCGCAGAGGTGCTCCCTTTACTCCCTAGCCGAACCATCGGGAACGTAGGGGTAAACACAGGAGCGAGGCAACCCAGCTTGCAAATCGCTTAAGTTAATATGGTGCATATTGTGGCGTAATACACGAACAAGGAACGAAGCCGTACAAGTATAATCATATGCAACAGGAAAAGCTTCATAAAGGAAGCCCCCAAGTAAACGGGGTATTTGAATTTATGCGTCACAAACAAAGTTTGGACAAGGAAATTTTTTAGAAGCAACTTTTTTCCAAAAAAGTATAATGCTTGGTCAAACCGAACGCAAGTTAGAAATTAAAGCTTTGAGCATGAAAGCGACTTAGCTGGTTAATGTGTTTGGTATTGATGACGCGGTCCGAGCTTGATGCGGGGCAAGGTTCCATCCCTCAAGCCGGTCCCGAGGTGTCGGAGCGGAGAGCTTGACACGCCGAAGTGGTGACATAGCACGATCAATGCAGACCAGCAGAGTGACGCCGAAATCCCCGGATCATTTTCCTATGCACAAAAAATAGTGCAAACCGGAGATAATAGTAATAATGATAAAAAAATCGTTGCATAATAAATAATTTATGCAAAGTGAGTAATAAAAGAAATATGGCCTGGCGCCGAAGTCAATGTCGATGCAGGGCGTCGGCGTGATGCGGTAAAGGTGTGGCAAAGCCTGAATTCGCAGGTCGGTCCGAGCTCCGAGTGCGGCGTTCGCCGGACTATGTACGGAAACTGACCGAACCACCATGCGACTGTCGTTAATGCGGCCACCATTTGATAGACCTGTGTACATATGACGGACAAACCAGAGTAACAATTCCTTGGGAAAAATGAACCCAAACAAGCAAAAAATACTGGGATTAATAGCACCCGGTTTATTTGTTGTAGCAATCCGAAGGAAGGTGATTCCTAAAATTGGGACCCTCTCCGCACACCCATTGCCTGATGGGCGATAAAACGACGGCATGGCAATGCTGGTAAAGGTTGACTCGCCAAGGAAAAAGCCTTGGCCCAGCTAACGTGACGGAGCTGGTCGGCTAGTGACGCCGAAGTGTCCGGAGTAGGTTGATAAAAAGATGGCGAAGCCTCCGGTCCAGCTGAGATGTCAAAGCCTCGATGTCAGCCGATGAGTCGAAGTAGGTCGGCGTGATGGACACCAGCATGAAGAAGCAATAGTGCGGCCCTGCCGATGCAGGTCGTGACGTGGTCAATGCCGGCTTGATGAAGTGACCGTGCGGCGATGCCCGTGTGCCCGCTCCGTGTAATCTGTGGGGCGGCGATGTTGGTGATGATTTATCCTTCGCGATGCCGAACTCTTGTTCGGCTTGCCGAGATGATGATCCGAAGAAATTGAGCTCGGCTCAATAAAGTGACAACGTGTCTAGCGCAGATCGGCAGCCGTGGAGTAATATTGACGGACTGGTTTGACACCAGCATGATGTTGAAGATCATGTTTAAAAGATCTTAAAGTTAGTGGGATGTGTTCGGGAACAAAACACAATATCCCATACAAAACTTCCTTCAAAAGGGATGTCCGAAATCCCGTTCATAGAAAAGATGAACTCGGGTCGGATTCGTTTTCGCGCAGAAAACAGATCCGAAAAGTGATGCACTAATCGGAAGGTTCCCGGAGTTTGGATGCTCGGATCGAGCTGAAATTTTGAGAGGTGGTAGATACAGGAATTCCGCAGCCGATCAACGGTTGGATCTTCCAAAGGACGTCCGAGCAAGAAGCTGGACACCACGCCCTAAACACATCCAAATTCCCCTCCAGATTTGATAGGGCTCCGGTATATCGTGGATTGCCAGAGATTCCTCCATTGGAACTCGACGAAATTTTCCAGGGTTGTTGTAGACTCAATTTCGCACAATTACACCAAAGCAATCGTCAAAGCGATACTCGAGGAGGTGGTGGTAGCAGATACGAGTTCTCTGTCCAGAAAAACAGCACGGTCGCTTGAGGGCAATGTTGACGTTGAGCCCCCGAGCTCTATGGATGATTCCTCCGTGATCTTGATAGAGATCGGAGTTGATGTTTGATGAAGGCCCTCGTCCGAACATGGTGATCAAACACGGGGCGCAATTCTTGGTCGAACCAAGGTGACCAGTCGAGCTGGTGACGAAGATGCCGAAGTTGCAGTTGATCTGCAAGCGAGCCATCGATCCTTTTGTCGATCACACAGCGGAACTCTCAATGAAAGCACCAATGTCGGTGTCAAAACCGGCGGATCTCGGGTAGGGGGTCCCGAACTGTGCGTCTTGGATCGATGGTAACAGGAGGCAGGGGACACGAAGTTTTACCCAGGTTCGGGCCCTCTTGAGGGAGGTAAAACCCTACGTCTTGCTTGATTAATATTGATGATATGGGTAGTACAAGAGTTGATCTACCACGAGATCGTAGAGGCTAAACCCTAGAAGCTAGCCTATGGTATGATTGTATGTATAAATTCTATCGACTAGCCTGGCCTCGGTTTATATAATGCACCAGAGGCCTAGGTTAACAAGAGTCCTAGCTGAATACGCCGGTGGGGAGAAGTCCTTGTCTTGATCGCCAAGTCTTTCTGGAATCTTCCTTGTATGCGGCAGCTGTCCGAACTGGCCCATGAGTATACGGCCATGGGGGCCTCGACCCAATCTAATAGATCGGGAGACGACGTGGTGAGTACCCCCTAGTCCAGGACACCGTCAGTCGGGGTAGTGTTCCGTCAGCACGACAACGTGGTGACGATCTTGATGTACTACCGTCGCAGGGCTTCGCCTAAGCACCGCTACAATATTATCGAGGATTATGGTGGAAGGGGACACCGCACACGGCTAAGAATATGATCACGTGGATCAACTTATGTGTCTAGGGGTGCCCCCTGCCCCCGTATATAAAGGAGCAAGGGGAGGAGGCCGGCCGGCCCCTATTGGCGCGCCAGGAGGAGTCCTCCTCCTAGTAGGAGTAGGACTCCTACTAAGAGGGGGAAGGAAGTGGGGAGGGAGAAGGAAAGGGGGGCGCCGCCCCCCCTCTCCTCGTCCAATTCGGACCAGGGGGGAGGAGGCGCGCGGCCCACCCTGGCTGCCCCTCTCTCTCTCCACTAAGGCCCATATGGCCCATTACTTCTCCCGGTAGGGTTCCGGTAACCCTCTGGCTCTCCGGTTTTCTCCGAAATCACCCGGAACACTTCCGGTGTCCGAATATAGCCGTATAATATATCAATCTTTATGTCTCGACCATTTCGAGACTCCTCGTTATGTTCGTGATCACATCTGGGACTCCGAACTAACTTCGGTACATCAAAACTCATAAACTCATAATATAACTGTCATCGAAACCTTAAGCGTGCGGACCCTACGGGTTCGAGAACAATGTAGACATGACCGAGACACGTCTCCGATCAATAACCAATAGCGGAACCTGGATGCTCATATTGGCTCCTACATATTCTACGAAGATCTTTATCGGTCAGACCGCATAACAACATACGTTGTTCCCTTTGTCATTGGTATTTTACTTGCCCGAGATTCGATCGTCGGTATCTCAATACCTAGTTCAATCTCGTTACCGGCAAGTCTCTTTACTTGTTTCGTAATACATCATCTCGCAACTAACTCATTAGTTGAAATGCTTGCAAGGCTTATGTGATGTGCATTACCGAGAGGGCCCAGAGATACCTCTCCGACAATCGGAGTGACAAATCCTAATCTCGAAATACGCCAACCCAACATGTACCTTTCGAGACACCTGTAGAGCTCCTTTATAATCACCCAGTTATGTTGTGACGTTTGGTAGCACACAAAGTGTTCCTCTGGCAAACAGGAGTTGCATAATCTCATAGTCATAGGAACATGTATAAGTCATGAAGAAAGCAATAGCAACATACTAAACGATCGGGTGCTAAGCTAATGGAATGGGTCATGTCAATCACATCATTCTCCTAATAATGTGATCCCGTTAATCAAATGACAACACATGTCTATGGTTAGGAAACATAACCATCTTTGATTAATGAGCTAGTCAAGTAGAGGCATACTAGTGACGTTTGGTTTGTCTATGTATTCACACAAGTATTATGTTTCCGGATAATACAATTCTAGCATGAATAATAAAAATTTATCATATATAAGGAAATAAAATAATAACACTATTATTGCCTCTAGGGCATACTTCCTTCAACAAGACGCTCCAAGCAAAACACATATCATGTGGTGAATAAAATATAGCCTCAAGTAAAGTTACCGATGGACGAAGACAAAAGAGGGGATGCCTTCTGGGGCATCCCCAAGCTTAGGCTTTTGGTTGTCCTTGAATTTTACCTTGTGGTGCCTTGTAAATCCCCAAGCTTAGGCTCTTGCCACTCCTTATTCCAAAATCCATCAAATCTTTACCCAAAACTTGAAAACTTCGCAACACAAAACTCAACAGAAAATCTCATGAGCTCCGTTAGTATAAGAAATCAAATCACCACTTAAAGGTACTGTAATGAAATCATTATTTATTTATATTTGTGTTAAACCTACTATATTCCAACTTATCTATGGTTCATACCCCCCAATACTAGCCATAGATTCATCAAAATAAGCAAACAACACACGAAAAAACAGAATCTGTCAAAAACAGAACAGTCTGTAGTAATCTGTAGGTTTCAGATACTTGTGTAACCCCAATAATTCTGAAATAAATTGGTGGACGTGAGGAATTTGTCTATTAATAATCTGCAAAAAGAATCAACCTAATCGCACTCTCCAGTAAAAAATAGCAGCAAATATCGTGAGCGCAAAAGTTTCTGTTTTTTACAGCAAGATCGCAAAGACTTCCCCCAAGTCTTCCCAAAGGTTCTACTTGGCACAAACACTAATTAAAAACATAAAACCACATCTAAACATAAGATAGATGAATTATTTATTACTAAATACGAACAACAAACAAGAAACAAAAATAAAATTGGGTTGCCTCCCAACAAGTGCTGTCGTTTAACGCCCCTAGCTAGGCATAAAACAAGAATAGATCTAGGTATTTCCATCTTTGGTATGCAATCCATAAGTGTCTCTCATAATAGATTCATAAGGTAATTTAGTTTTCTTCCTAGAAAAGTGTTCCATGCCTTTCCTTAATGGAAATTGGAATCTAATTTTTCCTTCTTTCATATCAATAATTGCACCAATCGTTCTAAGGAAAGGTCTACCAAGAATAATAGGACATGTAGGATTGCAATCTCTATCAAGAACAATGAAATCTACGGGCACATAATTCCTATTTGCAACAATAAGAACATCATTAATCCTTCCCATAGTTTCTTAATGGTGGAATCCGCAAGATGCAAGTTTAAAGAACAATCATCAAATTCACGGAAACCTAACACATCACACAAAGTTTTTGAAATCATGGAAACACTAGCACCCAAATCACACAAAGCATAGCATTCATGATCTCTAATTTTAATTTTAATAGTAGGTTCCCACTCATCATAAATTTTTCTATGGATAGAAACTTCTAATTCAAGCTTTTCTTCGTAGGATTGCATTAAGGCATCAACGATATGTTTGGTAAAAGCTTTATTTTGATCATAAGCATGAGAAGAATTTAGCATGGATTGCAACAAGGAAATACAATCTATCATAGAGCAATTATCATAATTAAATTCCTTGAAATCCAAAATAGTGGGTTCATTGCTATGTAAAGTTTTGACCTCTTCAATCCCACTTTTACCAATTTTTGCATCAAGATCTAAAAACTCTGAATCATTGGGACGCCTTTTAACTAAAGTAGACTCATCTCCAGTCCCATCATTATCAAGATTCATATCGCAAAACAAAGACTTAATAGGAGACACATCAATCACTTTTAGATCTTCATCCTTATTATCGTGAAAACTAGAAGAACACGCTTTTATAAAAGCAATCCTTTTAGCACGCATCCTAGCGGTTCTTTATTTGCATTCGTCAATGGAAATTCTCCTAGATTTGAGAGACTCATTGATATCATGCTTAGGTGGAATATATATATATATATATAAGTTTCAAAGAATCAACATCAAGAGAAATTCTATCCACGTTCCTAGCCAACTCATCAATCTTAGGCAATTTTTCTTCAAGCAAAGCATTGAAATTCTTTTGCGAAATCATAAATTATTTAACACTAGTCTCAAAATTAGAGGGCATCTTATTAAAAATTCCATAAGAGTTGTTGTAGGAATTACCATAATTATTAGAGGAATTGCTAGGAAACGGCCTAGGATTAAAGTTTCCTCTATACGCGTTGTTACCAAAATTGTTCCTGCCAACAAAATTCACATCCATAGATTCATTATTATTCTCAATTAAAGTAGACAAAGGCATATCATTAGGATCAGAAGAAACACTCTTATTAGCAAAAAAATTCATAAGTTCATCCATCTTTCCACTCAAAACATTAATTTCTTCTATAGCATGTACCTTTTTACTAGTAGATCTTTCGGTGTGCCATTGAGAATCATTAACCATAATGTTATCTAGGAGTTTAGTAGCTTCTCCAAAAGTGATTTCCATAAAAGTGCCTCCCACAGCCGAATCTAAAAGATTTCTAGAAGCAAAATTCAATCCAGCATAAAAAAATTGTATGATCATCCATAAGTTTAATCCATGAGTAGGGCAATTACGTATCATTAATTTCATCCTCTCCCAAGATTGTGCAACATGCTCATGATCAAGTTGCTTAAAATTCATAATATCGTTTCTAAGAGAGATGATCTTAGCGGGAGGAAAATACTTAGAGATAAAAGCATCTTTGCACTTATTCCATGAATCAATACTATTTTTAGACAAAGAGGAAAACCAAGTTTTAGCACGATTTCTAAGCGAAAATAGAAATAAATTAAATTTAACAATATCATTATCCAACATCTTTCTTCTTTTGCATATCACATAAATCAACAAAGTTGTTTAGATGGGTAGCGGCATCTTCACTAGGAAGGCCAGAAAACGGATCTTTCGTGACAAGATTCAGCAAAGCAGTATTAATTTCACAAGATTCAGCATTGGTAAGAGGAGCAATCGGAGTTCTAATAAAATCATTATTGTTGGTATTGGAAAAATCACACAATGTCTTGAGCCATCGTGACAAACAATCCAACACACAAGCACACAAGAAGCAAGCAAAAAGAGGTGAACGGGAAAGAGGCGAGCGGAAAAGAGGGCGAATAAAATGGCAAGGGTGAAGTGGGGGAGAGGAAAATGAGAGGCAAATGGGAAATAATGTAATGCGAGGGATAAGAGTTTGTGATGGGTACTTAGTATGTCTTGACTTGTGTGTAGATCTCCCGGTAACGGTGCCAGAAATGGCTCGTTGACGGGAGATCAAATCTTGACTTGACTTGGTGCAATCTCCCCGGCAACGGCGCCAGAAATCCTTCTTGCTACCTCTTGAGCATGCGTTAGTTTTCCCTTGAAGAGGAAAGGGTGATGCAGAAAATTAGAGTAAGTATTTCCCTCAGTTTTTGAGAACCAAGGTATCAATCCAGTAGGAGATTACACGCAAGTCGCCTAGTACCTGTACAAACAAACAAGAACCTCGCAACCAACACGATAAAGGGGTTGTCAATCCCTTCACGGTCACTTACGAAAGTGAGATCTGATAGAGATAATAAGATAAATATTTTTGGTATTTTTATGATATAGATTGGAAAGTAAAGATTGCAAAATAAACGGCGACAGAAATAGCTAGTTGACGGGAGATTAATATGATGGAAAATAATATAGTCAATTTTTTTTATGGAAAATAGACCCGGGGCCATAGGTTTCACTAGTGGCTTCTCTCAAGATAGCAAATTCTACGGTGGGTGAACAAATTACTGTCGAACAATTGATAGAAAAGCGCATAGTTATGAGAATATCTAGGCATGATCATGTATATAGGCATCACGTCCGTGACAAGTAGGCTGAAACCATTCTACATCTACTACTATTACTCCACACATCGATCGCAGTCCAGCATGCATCTAGAGTATTAAGTTCATAAGAACAGAGTAACGCATTAGGCAAGATGACATGATGTAGAGGGATAAACTCAAGCAATATGATATAAACCCCATCTTTTTATCCTCGATGGCAACAATACAATACATGCCTTGCTGCCCCTGCTGTCACTGGGAAAGGACACCGCAAGATTGAACCCAAAGCTAAGCACTTCTCCCATTGCAAGAAAGATCAATCTAGTAGGCCAAACCAAACTGATAATTCGAAGAGACTTGCAAAGATATTAAATCATGCATAAAAGAATTCAGAGAAGAATCAAATATTGTTCATAGATAATCTTGATCATAAACCCACAATTCATCGAATCTCGACAAACACACTGCAAAAAGAATTACATCGAATAGAGAATCAAGGAGAACTTTGTATTGAGATCCAAAGGGAGAGAAGAAGCCATCTAGCTAATAACTATGGACCCGAAGGTCTGTGGTAAACTACTCACACATCATCGGAGAGGCTATGGTGTTGATGTAGAAGCCCTCCGTGATTGATTCCCCCTCCGGTGGAGCTCCGGAAAAGGCCCCAAGATGGGATCTCTTGGGGACAGAAGGTTGCGGCGGTGGAAATAGGGTTTTGTGGTGCTCCTCGAGCAGCAGTAGCGTGTTTTCCATACACGCGCTACTGTTAAGCCTTATCCTCAAGGCACGTCGCTCTCCTTGGCCCTCACTCTCCCTCCCCCACTCTCTCTTACGAACTGTCGTCGCCCATTGCCGCCTCTGCAGTCACCGCATTGCTGCCGCCGGTAAGACTCCCCATTGTCCTCCTCCCTCCTCCTTCTGTCGCCCTTCCTCCCTCCTTCTCCGTCGTCCATCTGCCGCCCCTCCTCCCTCCTACCACCTCCAGCCGCCACTCCTCCTCCTTCCTTTAGCCGCCACCCCTCCTCCCTCCTTCTCCCTCCTCCCTCCTACCACCTCCAGCCGCCACTCCTCCTCCCTCCTCATGTTATTTTTTAATACTACTCAGATACATGTTGATAGAATATATCTTGTTTATGTCGAAATCAAGTATTTACCCCTGCATCATCCCCGCAGCCATCCCCATCGCCGACCCCTCAAGACCTCTAGGTGAGAATAGCCAAATCCCCATGTTGTTGATATAGATGGTAATGTGTTGTAAATGTCGATGATGAAAATGCTAGTGCTAGTCGCCATGTCATTGATGTCGATGATGATTCATTCTGAATATGGAGGATGTCTTGGTTTTCTTGTTTGCAATGTACTTCCGAGTGACCTATGTTTTGCCAGAATGTTGATTTGTTTCCATTCCGGCAAATTTCAGGCGCTCGATATGTCCTATCTTTAGCAAAGGTCCTGTCAAATTTTGAATTGTGCTACAATGTAGGACATATCGAGTGCTTGTGATTTGCCAAACAGGAATTCAATGATATTTCGACAAAATATAGGACTTTTTTCTATGTCATTGCTCGACATATAGAATGGGTTGACTTTAGGTCTATTTCGGCTCCTTGTGTGTCTTTCAGTGAGGGAGAGTGTCCACCCTATATATTGAGTAATAGTGATCTGTGTGTTGAGTTTCCTACTAGTTGCCTTCGATCGATTTGCCATGTTTCAATTATGAACATAGGAAATGTCTGACGACAAAAGGGAATTCGGTATGTGCGAATACTGCGAAGACGTGCGCGGTCTGTGCGACATGCCTCACCTAGTTGGTGGTAGGCGCTTTAGCATCATGCTGGATGAGACCTTAAAAGTGGATACAGTAAGTCACAACGACAAGTCTTTTTTGTAATTAAGCATGATTTCTGCTTCTTTTGCTTCAACTTATAATTTTAATTTTTTACAATTCTACTAGCGTACCCCCTGCCATGCAAGATTTTATGTCTTGGATAAGATTGGTTTCAGTACTATGAAAGTATGGAGGTAAAGAGAGTTCACTTGAGGACCGAGCATGGTTATACTTTTGTCGTAAGATTATACAATGCAGAGAACTACTCCTATTTTGAATGCTCAAATTGGAGAGCACTATGCAAGGCGTATGCATTTGAGCCTAATATGCTTATCACCTTTGATATTCGTCCGGAAGATGAAATTGAAGGTAATATCAACATCTGGGGCGATGTGCAGACGCCTCCAGTTATACCTATATGTGAGTTTCTCAACCATATTTATTAAGTAATTTATATTGTTTATTTAAAAATAGTTGACAACTTATTTCCATTCAAGCAATCTCTTGGTAGACAACACCTACTACTGTCCCGGGGCTAAACTAAATTGCGAGGAGATAAGTCATTATGTTTCATGGCTTGAAGATCTTGATACTGTCAAGACAGGTTATTTTCCAGGACTTCGAAATATTAATACTCGATACGTGTAACCACTAGTGCGCGTATTGAACTACTGCCACATCTATTTAGGAAAGATGGTAAGATTTTTACTATTTGTCCTCAGTGCATCTTTTGCATACATTATTTTTTAAGCTAAACTTCATTTTTTTAAGTATATTACTACGATGTTCTTTAACAGGGACTCCCGATGAATGCTGTGTCTTGTTGGATCGAGCCTAAAGGTCGCATGATAATGATTAGCTTACGGCTAAGACATCCTACATTGCACATGCGTGCATTCATGATTTCTCAAAGCGAGCAAGTCTTAATAGTCAAAGACTGGAGCAAAATTATGAAGGATCATAGCAGAGAAGTACTAGAGGACAGCAATTAGAAGCGCAACCCACAATTAGAAGATAGGTTCATCTGCATTCTCCAATATGATGAAGCAGGAGTGCTACACATGTTTTATGCTATTTTACCCGAGAGAAAGAGAGAGCAGCGGGAGTTATTAGCTAGCTAAAATGAGTTTGAAGATGATTATGTGCTACACTATGACTATGATGATTAAATAGCTAGTGTTGGTGGTAATGACTATGATGATGATTATTAGCTAGTGTTGGTGGTGATTAGATAGCTGCACTATGACTATGATGATTAAATAGTGTTGGTGGTAATGACTATGATGATTATTAGCTAGTGTTGTTGGTGATGATATGATGCAAGAGTTTTTATATTAATATGATGATGATGTTGATCATGATTATCATGATGATTTGTTATTATGATCATGATTAGTTATTATATCATTGGTGGAAGGAACGCGGATTAGATTCGTGTGGATGGATCAAAAGTGACCAAAAGTTGAATTAGTAGGATCGTCGTCCTAATTGAACTTTTGACTCATCCAAATGAATCTAATCCATGTTTCTTCCTCACAATTATATATTAATTCATCATGGACATAATTATATAACAACCTCTTAAGTTGTACTGTATCAAAATTTGTATAACGACGTATAAATACACTAAAAATGAAAAAATGAAAAACAGAATACTATTAGCGCTGGATTGGAAGCACGCTACTAATAGTTAGATTAGCAGTAGCACTGGAAATTATACACGCAACGACTATACATCTTAGAAGTAGCATGTGTTACCGGCGCTACTGCTAAGAAATAGTTGTGGCGCCTTACTAGTAGCGCGGGGCCCCGCGCTACTACTAGGCTTTTCCCTAGTAGTGTGTGCCAGCGTGCCGACGGCGACCCTCGTCTCCACAATGAGGCGTCGTTCGGATCCACCCAGCTGCGAGTTTGGGGAGATGCGACTTCCCGTGAAAATCATATTGATTTCGGTCATGGCGGACGATGGCGGCATCTATGACGTTGTTCCCTTCTCAAGGCATCATTGTTGCAGGTCGTGGCACCCCACTCGGGATGCTTCGGGGGAAACCCTAGATCTAGATCTACCGAATCGGACGATGATGGCACCTTCGATGTCATTGTCCCTCCTGGGGGCATCGTTTTGGAGGAAATGCTGGTTGGACGGGACAAGCAGAGGAGCGGTGCCACAACCACCGCATGGTCGACGACGGATTCCCATGGCATGACGCTGCGGAGGTTCGGCGACGGGCGCGTGTGGACGGATACGTGCAAGGGGTGGAGTTGTCTGGCACCGTGGTGGCGTCGACGGCAGGCCAGGCAAGGTTGATGCGTCAGTTCCTGCTCTGAAGATGGACCAGTGGAAGATGGAGGCGGCAACCTCTGAGAGTGCGCCGGACTGGTATGGGACCCAGTCCCGGTGTGTGGCTGGGCTGGGGCATCCGGGTATAGATGTTAGGGTTTGGTGCAATATCCGTTTGGTATTTGGACCGAATATTCGGCACACCTTCATCAAGGGGATAGGAGTAGCAACAGGTGTTGCCTAGATGGTGGCTTCAGGCTGACTGATGTATTACTTTGCATGGTCTTTGTGAATAATTAATAAAATAGCTGCATGCATCGTCCAGATGCAGAGGCCGGGGGTTTATCCTCCTTTTCAAAAAAAACTTTATTGTGTGGATCTCATCTGATTTAATTGAAGCTTGACAAGGATATGATCTAATATTATTACAACTAATTAGATGCTCATAGCCTCATAGGCATGCAGATTGGGAAAGTTGTGATTGTACTACATAAACTAAACAACAAAAGATGCACAAACCTGATTCATTTACATTTTCTCAAGCTCAAGTAATTTTAAAAGGCTTGCTTTCATTCTAGGAGCTAAATGAGCAGAACATTTGTTGGATAATAATTGTCTTCATCTACTTGAATTAAGTTGGAATCAGTTTGTAATGTAGCACGGGAATCGGAAATGTATTAACTTACGTGATACCAATTCCGTTTTCTTCCCTGATCATGAGGATGCTTCTTTTTTTTCCTTTTTAGTTAAATGATCATTTTTTCTAAATTATTGCTTTTTGCAGAACATGGCATGTTTTTCATTTATGAATGGTAAGGGTGGACCTATATGGAAGCTAATGACATTTCACCTCTCCAATCAAATGTAGACAGGTACTTCTTGATAAACAAGAAAAAATGGATTTAGTGCATTTCCATGTGTCTGAATCTTCATATTATTCTGGATTTCATCCAGAGCCAATTTTGGAGGAACGATTAAATGAAATTTCACATCCTTTCACATTTTGTGGGAGATTCAGTCCATTAAATACAATGAATAGGATTTTGAAGGGCTGCCATCTGACTTCCCTAGTGGATTGTTGGATATTTAGGGTAGGTATATTTATTATCATTGCTTCATGACATACTTGATATTTTAACCATTTTTCTGCCTGCGGTTGGGTTACTTATTTAGATAGCATGTTCATTGTTTTTTTGCTTCACAAACAATTGCCTCAATCTTGTGTCCCTAACTCCCATATTACTATTCCATGTTTTTGCTAGAGCTTTTGTATTTTAAAGTGACAAACCTAGTTGAGCGCCTTCCTCGGGGCTCACTGAGGTGTAGGGCTCTGGGTGAAATCCTTGCTTCCGGGATCGGTTACCAGCGATGATGGCGCGGTGGCGCCTTTTCCTTTGGAGTCATCATCAAAGGGTTCGTCTCTACTAGGCTGTGATTGACTGTATTTTGGGTATTCTTGGTAGCTATTGGTGTGGCCAGACCCTTCCCCAGGTTTTGGCGGGGAGTGTTGAGCGGTTTTTGGGCGAAAGCTTTATTGATTGACGAGGGTCAATGTCGGCGACCTGCTGGCGACAACGGCGCTTGAAAGCGTCATGTTCCCTTCTTGAATGCATCTCCGAAGAGGTCGTTCAATTCTCTTCGGGTAGCGCACAAGTAGGTAGTGGAGTTTGAGTTGGTCAGTTGTGCTTGGTCGGGGTTTTCTCTTAATTGTCCCTTAATCAATCAAGCGATTGTGTAGTTTCTGGCCTAGTTTTTCTTATAAACTGGTTCAACTCTATCCTTCTTTATGAAATTGCATGGGCACCCTGCCCTCTTGATGAGGTTCCGACAAAAAGAAAGTTCAGTGTATTTTTTAAAGTTCTCTTAGCTCTTCCCTGGCTCAATAGCATTCCTTTCAAAATCAAGTACTCCAGACATGAGGGGGTTGTTGAAATATATTGCGCACCTCTCTCCATCAGTTCAGACTTTTGGAGCAATTGGTTGGAGCATGAATTCAATATGGTATCCGAGCCAAGAGGTCTCCTTCAAAAGTACTCCACAAATGTTATTTGGTGATGATTTTTTTAATTTGCACCAGTGTTTAAATAATTTTAATATAAAGTGCACTCCCACTCAAATCAATATCTCTCATAACTGAAAGTGACTGATTCAAGATCCTGGTCTTATTCTCAGTCATTGATGTGAACATCACTGGTGACGAGAATTTTGACCAGTATGCCAACTTTTGCCAATTATATCTCCATATGACTCTTGTTCACATAATGATTCTGCTAGAACTTCAAGACAACCGAGTGTTATCTGCATACATGGTATGACTATCCACCCGTCTTACACCTCACACCGCGTTTGTACTCATGTGGACATTACGCACTCTGGAATTCTATGTGTCATAGTCGGTGATACGTCCATTTTGCATCATGTTTTGTTGCTGTTATTTATAATGTTTTTATCTATAATAATGCTTTTTGGAGTAATTCTAATGCATTTTCTCTCATAATTTGCAAGGAACACACCAAGAGGGAGAATTCCAGCAGATGGAAATCTGGACCTGGAAAAGCTACATCAGGCCACCTATTCTGCACAACTCCAAATAATCTGAAACTTCACAGAGATTTTTTATGGATTATTTAAGAAATATTAGAGCCAATAAACACCAGAGGGGGGCCACCAGGTGGGCACAACCCACCTGGGCACGCCAGGCCCCCCAAGCGCGCCCTGGTGGGCACAACTCACCTGGGCGCGCCAGGCGTGGGTTGTGGCCTCCTCGGCCCACCTCCGGTGCCCATCTTTTGGTATATAAGTCATTTTGACCTAGAAAAAATAAGAGGAGGACTTTCAGGACGAAGCGTCATTGCCTCGAGGCGAAACTTGGGCAGGAGCACTTTTGCCCTCCGGCGGAGCGATTCCGCTGGGGGAACTTCCCTCCCGGAGGGGAAAATCATCGTCATCATCATAAACAACAACTCTCCCATCTTGGGGAGGGTAATATCCATCAACATCTTCAACAGCACCATCCCCTCTCAAACCCTAGTTCATCTCTTGTGTTCAATATTGTTACCGTAACTATAGATTGGTGCTTGTGGGTGAGTAGTAGTGTTGATTACATCTTGTAGTTGATTACTATATGGTTTATTTGGTGGAAGATTATATGTTCGGATCCATTATGCTATTTAATACTCCTCTGATATTGAGCATGATTATTATTTGTGAGTAGTTACCTTTGTTCTTGAGGTCAAGGGAGAAATCATGTTGCAAGTAATCATGTGAACTTGATATGTGTTTGATATTTTGGTAGTACGTATGTTGTTATTCCCTTACTAGTGTCATGTGAACGTCGACTACATGACACTTCACTACATTTGGGCCTAAGGGAATGCATTGTGGAGTAGCAATTAGATGGTGGGTTGCGAGAGTGACAGAAGCTTAAACCCCAGTTTATGCGCTATTTCGTAAGGGACTGATTGGATCCAAAAGTTTAATGCTATGGTTAGAATTTATTCTTAATACTTTTCTCGTAGTTGCGGATGCTTGCGGGAGGGTTAATCATAAGTAGGAGGTTTGTTCAAGTAAGAACAGCACCTAAGCACCGGTCCACCCACATACCAAATTATCAAAGTAGCGAACACAAATCAAACCAACATGATGAAAGTGACTAGATGAAATTCCCGTGTACCCTCAAGAACACTTTGCTTATTATAAGAGATTGTTTTGGCCTGTCCTTTGCCTCAAAAGGATTGGGCTACCTTGCTGCATACTTTTTACTATTATCGTTACTTGCCCGTTACAAATTACCTTGCTATCAAACTGCTCGCTACTTACAATTTCAGCACTTGCAGACAATACCTTACTAAAAACTACTTGTCATTTCCTTCTGCTCCTCATTGGGTTCGACACTCTTACTTATCGAAAAGAGCTACAATTGATCCCCTATACTTGTGGGTCATCAAGTCTATTTTCTGGTGCCGTTGCCGGGGAGTGAAGCGCCTTTGGTAAGTGGAATTTGGTAAGGAAACATTTATATAGTGTGCTGATATTTATTGTCACTTGTTACTATGGAAAACAATCCTTTGAGGGGTTTGTTCGGGGTATCTTCACCTCGTTCGGAACCACCATTAGCTACCCCTCAACCTACTGCACCTACTGAAAATATTGAATATGAAATTCCTTCGGGTATGATAGAACAACTGCTAGCTAATCCTTATGCAGGAGATGGAACCGAACATCCTGATATGCACTTGATATATGTAGAACAAATTTGTGGATTGTTCAAGCTTGCAGGTTTACCCAGGGATCAAGTTATGAAAAAGGTTTTCCCTTTATCTTTGAAGGGAAAGGCATTAGCATGGTATAGGCTATGCGATGATATTGGATGATGGAATTGGAGTTCCACCAAAAAATTATCCTATGCATCTAGTTCATTGTGATCGGAATTATATATATAATTTTTGGCCTCATGAAGGAGAAAGTATCGCTCTAGCTGGGGGGCTTAATTCAATGTTATATTCATGCCCCAATCATGAGCTCTCAAGAAATTATTATCCAGAATTTTTATGCTCGGCTTTCTCGTAATGATCAAACCATGCTTGATACTTCTTGTGTTGGTTCTTTTATGAAGAAGACTATTGAATTCCGGTGGGATCTTTTGGAAAGAATTAAACGCAACTCTGAAGATTGGGAACTCGACAAAGGTAAAGAGTCAGGTACTAAACTTGAGTATGATTGTGTTAAAATCTTTGATGGATACCGATGCTTTTCAAAAGTTTAGCACTAAATATGGACTTGACTCTGAGATAGTAGCCTCCTTTTGTGAATCATTTGCTACTCATGTTGAACTCCCTAAAGGGAAGTGGTTTAAATATCACCCACCTATTAAAGAAGAAATTAAAGAACCAGTACCACTTAAAGAAGAAACTATAATTTATAATGTTGATCCAGTTGTTCCTTCTGCTTACATTGAGAAACCACCTTTCCAAGTTAGGATAAAGGAACATGCTAAAGTTTCAACTGTGGTTAACAAAAGCTATATTAGAACACCTAAACCTGATGAACAAATTAAAGTAGAACCTAGCATTGCTATGGTTAAAGATCTCTTGGAAGAAGATATTGACGGGCATGTTATTTACTTCTGTGAAGAAGCTGCTAGAATTGCTAAACCTGACAAAAAAGATAAACATAGACCTGTTGTTGGCATGCATGTCATTTCAGTTAAAATAGGAGATCATTGTTATCATGGTTTATGTGACATGGGTGCTGGTGTGAGTGCTATTCCTTACACTTTATATGAAGCAATTATGAAAGATATAGCACCTGCTGAGATAGAAGAAATAGATGTTACTATTAAACTTCGAATAGAGACACCATATCACCAATTGGGATTATTAGAGATGTTGAGGACTTGTGTGGGAAAATAAAATAGCCTACTGATTTTCTTGTTCTTGGTTCCCCGTAAGATGATTTCTGTCCCATTATCTTTGGTAGACCTTTCTTGAACACAGTTAATGATAAGATAGATTGTAAGAAACAAACTGTGGGTGTTAGCTTTGGTGATGAGTCTCATGAGTTTAAATTTTCCAAGTTTAGTAGAAATCATCATGAAAAAGAATTTCCTAGTAAGGATGAATTAATTGGTCTTGCTTCTATTGTTGTACCACCTACTGATCCTTTAGAACAATATTTGCTAGACCATGAGAATGATTTACATATGCATGAAAGAAATGAAATAGATAAAGTTTTGTTTGAACAACGTCCTCTGCTTAAACACAATTTGCCTATTGAAACTCTTGGAGGTCCTCCTCCACCTAAAGGTGATCCTGTGTTTGAATTAAAACAATTGTCAGACACTTTGAAATATGCTTATCTTGATGAAAGAAAATATATCATGTTATTATTAGTGCTAAACTTTCAGAACATGAAGAAGAAAGATTATTGAAAGTTCTAAGGAAGCACCGGGCTGCTATTGGATATACTCTTGATGATTTAAAGGGCATTAGTCCCACTCTATGTCAGCATAAAATTAATATGGAACCTCATGCTAAACCAGTTGTTGATCACCAACGTTGGTTAAATCCGAAGATGAAAGAGGTGGTAAGAACGGAAATATTAAAACTTCTGGAAGTAGGTGTACTCTATCCCATAGCTGACAGTAGATGGGTGAGTCATCTTCATTGTGTTCCTAAGAAAGGAGGTATTACTGTTGTTCCTAATGATAAGAATGAACTTATTCCACGAAGAATTGTCACAGGCTATAGAATGGTAATTGATTTTAAAAAATTAAATAAAGCAACTAGAAAAGATCATTACCCTCTACCTTTTATTGATCAAATGCTTGAAAGATTATCTAAGCACACACACTTTTGCTTCCTTGATGGATATTTTGGCTTTTCACAAATACCTGTTTCTCAACCTGATCAAGAAAAGACTAATTTTACTTGTCCTTTTGGAACCTATGCTTATAGACGTATGCCTTTTGGTTTATGTAATGCACCTGCTACCTTTCAAAGATGTATGACTGTTATATTCTCTGATTTTTGTGAAAAGATTGTTGAGGTTTTCATGGATGACTTTTCCGTTTATGGGAAGTCTTTTGATGATTGTTTAAGCAATCTTGAGCGAGTTTTGCAGAGATGTGAACAAAAAAATCTTGTCTTGAATTGGGAGAAGTGCCACTTTATGGTTAATGAAGGCATTGTCTTGGGTCATAAAATTTCTGAAAGAGGTATTGAAGTGGACCAAGCTAAGGTTGATGCAATTGAGAAAATGCCATGTCCAAAGGACATCAAAGGTATTCGTAGTTTCCTAGGTCATGCCGGTTTCTATAGGAGATTTATCAAAGACTTTTCTAAAATTTCTAGGCCTCTTACTAATCTCTTGCAAAAGGATATCACGTTTGTTTTTGATGATGATTGTCTTGAAGCCTTTTAAACACTTAAGAACGCTTTAATCTCTACATTTATTGTTCAACCACCTGATTGGAACTTGCCTTTTGAAATTATGTGTGATGCTAGTGATTATGTTGTTGGTGTTGTTCTAGGACAAAGAGTTGATAATAAATTGAATGTTATTCATTATGCTAGTAAATCTCTAGACGGTGCTCAAAGAAATTATGCTACTACTGAAAAATAATTCTTAGCGGTTGTGTTTGCTTGTGATAAATTTAGACCTTATATTGTTGATTCCAAAGTAACTATTCACATAGACCATGCTGCTATTAAATATCTTATGGAAAAGAAAGATGCTAAACCTAGACTTATTCGATGGGTTCTCTTGTTACAAGAATTTGATTTACATATCATTGATAGAAAAGGAGCTGAGAATCCAGTAGCCGATAACTTGTCTAGGCTTGAAAATGTGCTTGATGACCCACTACCTATTGATGATAGTTTTCTTGATGAGTAGTTAGCTGCAATAAATGTTGCTAATAGCACTACAAAAAAATACACTTCCGTGATGATACGTGTTTGTCACGGTAGGTCGCATTTTCGGTCATGCATGTACATCCATGAGGATTTTATGACAGAATCAAGATAGTCATACCTGTGCTGTCGTAGAAGTGTTCCATGGCATTACCAAAATTATCATCACGGAAGTGTCCACTTCCATGACGATAAATCCCGCGTCACAGAAGTGCTTTCGTCAAGGGTGACTGACACATGGCATCCACCGTAAAGGAACGCCGTTAAGCTATTGGGTCGGGTTTTGGATCCGATAACCCGTTAACAGCCCCGACCAATGGGGATTTTCCATGTGTAAAATCATCATTGGCTGGAGGAAACACGTGTCGGCTCATTGTTGGGAAGGATGTCATCCACTCATTGGACAAAAGACGCCTATGATACGTCGACACGTGGCACGGCCCAACAAAGGCCCATTCCTGTGAAAAGGCCAGCCCGTTTGACTTGGTCAAAAGGTGGCGGGCCGGCCCATGTAAAGCCTGTTAACGGCTTGTTCGCATATAGCCCATTTACAGCCCGCTAACCCAAGGCCCATTACGCCCTATCCGAATTAGGCCCAATAGCGTCATCTGGGCCACCCAATATGATTCCAGCCCGTTTTCACTTCTGGCCCATGTATGGCCCATGACGTCTTTCGGCCCATATGAGGCCCTATGTAACTCTTGGCCTATTAACAGCTCATGGTGAAACTGGCCCGTAATGAACAGTGTATCACTTTACACCCATTAACGGCCCGTGGTGAAACTGGCCTGTAATGAACAGTGTATCACTTTATACCCATTAACGGCCCGTTATTCCGTTGGGCCGTTTCTAGCCCATGTTACCTTTCGGCCTTCTCAGAGCCCATTTATTCTTGGGCTCATTTCCAGGATTCGTTTACTTACGGCCCGTTACTGTCATTTTCCGCTGGGCCAAATTCAGCCCGTGGTTACAGTCGGCCCGTTTGTGGTCTATTAATACGTTGGGCTGTTTTCATAGCGTCATCAAATATGGCCTATTAACGATGGCCTGTTATGGTCGGCCCATGAACGGACGATTCCAACTCTAGCCCGTTTACGGCCATAATGCGGCCTGTTATTGGCCCATGTTTGGCCAATCAATCATACTACCCGTATAAGGCCCATTGATGATACGGCCCGTAGAAGGCCCATTGTTTCTACGGCCCGTAGAAGGCCCATTGTTTCTATGGCCTGTAGAAGGCCCACTGTTTCTACAGCCCGTAGAAGGCCCACTGTCTACGGCCCGTAGGAGGCCCAGTGTCACTACAGTAAATATTAGCCCATGGTTATTGTGGCCTAGTTTTAAAAATAGGTTATTGCAACCACTAGCAAACCGCGGAAAAAGAACTGCAATGACTACAAGCAAACAAATAAACAAGACAACAAGGAAATAGATAAGAAAGCAACTTACGCTAGGCTATCACGGCTATCACACATATTACATCCACTGGGCATCAAAGTTCGTCACCAATGCAAATAAATGCGCCAACAAAAGAATATACAAAACTGAGAGCACTTTAGAAGGCACTAGGCCTGGCCAGGTCGAGCCCCCCCAAACAGCTGAAGAAGCTGGGTAGACCTCATTTGTGTCAACGATGGATGCATCAACACCAGATTTAAGGCATGATGGTGCGCACGGCAGTCCTCTGACATCTTCATTGCATCTTTGACTTCAAGTCGGAGCTGAGCTGAAGCAAGCCTTTCAGCTTTAAGTTGAGACTGAAGAAGTCGAACTAATTGAGGCAGTGACTGCACAGAGGTTGTCTCATACCTGCTAGTGAGTAGCTTCAACTCACTGTCTTCATCAAGACAGGACCTTGGGGTCATCTCACTGTCCTCAAGATGGTTTGGTTCACTATCTTCCCTAAAGTTCTGCCTGGCATAAGAGATACGGGTCTGAAAGAGAAACAAGGAGACACGTAATAGGTTTCACAATTATATAAGCAAATAAATGGATCTGTTCTGCATAAGGAACATGTTTTTACAACTACAATTTGAAACTGGTAGTTGTTGCAAACATCCAATCAGATGTAAACAGCAAAGCAAACAACAGTGGAGGAAATGATGCCTATCCAAATCTATACTAGAACAAAGTTTGAAGGCTTGAGAAGGATGAACTTACATTACATGTTAACACGGGCTGGACAAAGCCCTTCTCCATGTTGATGGAAGGATAATTCAATAAATTCCCCAAAGAAAATTCTTTATAAGCGTTGCCATTATTCTACATTTTGCAAAGAGTAAATATAGATCAAATAATATTGGAAGAAATAGAGAATAATGAAGCTCAGGTGCAGACTGATGATACATAATCAAATAGCAATTAATTAAGTACAGTGTTACAAGGCAAAAGGGAGAGAGGTACTAACAAGAGCAATGCAGAGCCCATTATTGTTTTGAGATCGTATGATCCTTTGAGCAAGGAGATTCATCTGAAATTAGTTTTCATACAAGAGAGAAGGTAAGGCACAAGCATAAATTTAGGAGTTCAAATTTTGAATTGATATCATAGACAGTACCTGGCGCTGGGCTCCCAGCAGTTCTAATAGGGGTTTGGCCACTGAAGTAGGGGTAAAGTGTGGTACAGTTGGGCCTGTGTTTCCTGTGGCTACTGATCTATTGGATTTAACAGGTATCACTACCTTTTCCAAATACCTAGTTTGTACTCCTTGAGGATCTGCACTCACCCTCTTCATTTTGGACATCTATTACGAAAGAACAACATTTGACTGGAAAAACATAGTGTGACGACACATGGAATAGGTACAGAAAATGGATAGGTATGGCATATACTCATATATGATACTTAAACTAAGCAGATGGTGTAACAAAGTAGAAGTAATGCAAGAGGTCAGATGCAAAATATGTGCGACCAATACAACTTTGCAAAGTTAGAGCAAGCACCTTGATGGGTGAATAAGATAGGCCATCCTCCACCATGCCAAGTTTGTTAGCCAGTGGATCGTTCCGCAATATTCCTCTCGTGCGCCCATTCTCATATTCATTTTGATAATGTTCAATATCTGACATGCATGAAAACATAAAAACAAGTGAGATTTTCTTTGTAATGCAGAAGTGATTCTAATCCAATACTGCCTCCCTGTAAACCCCTTTCTGCTATCTCTGCAATTCTTTCAAAAGATTCCATGCATGCTGTAATTTGTTGTGTGCATTAATATAATGTGGCCTACTACTCAAAATATGAGAGCTCCAGAAGTGATGACACTTCGCAGATGATAGCTTCAACATATAGTAAAGAAGAACAAGTCGACATGACCTGACAGATTCAAAATATACTAAGGGAGAACAACTCAACCTGACCAATCAACCACAAAAGAAGAATATCATCTTAAAGAAGAGCAGAAGAGCAAGCAGATTGAAGATATTACAAGTCTTTCAATACAATGCCGGTTGGCCACCCATGATGAACCAGAGCGCACAGAGAAATACTATTCTTTCCGGTCTCTCCATATGTGGCTCACATGCATTTCGAAACTAAAGTAGGAACATTTAGCTAACCAATTAAACATCTCTCAGTTTTACTAATATCAGCAATAATATCATATATGAATTTGTACAACTAAGTTTGTTTAGCTCGATGGGTGGAGCAGTGCTATTACGACATGAACCACATAGGCTGATTGTGGTCATCATAAAATGGGGAAAACATAAGCATGATGAGTACAATGTTGACCATGGCAGTGGGATGGCAGATCTGAAGCTACAAACCGCGCAAAGGGTAGTTAGCAACCGATGTTTTCTTTGAAATAACAACTAAGATTTGGTATGGACAAGAAAGTACGGTCAAGAAGTGACAAAGAAATGCAATTATGCTGTCTCTCTATATGTCGTGACGTGCATTTGGAAACTCAAGTGGGACCTTTAGCTAACCAATTAAATGTGTCAGTTAACTAATATCAGTATCATATCACAATCATATTTGAACAACTAAGCTTTCGAATTCTGAGTGTTGTGTTGTTTAGCTTGAAGGGTGGAGTAATGCTAGTACGACAGAAAGCACCTACGTAGATCATAGTAGAGTAGATAAAAGGGGAAAACCCTTAGCATCAAGAGAAAAATCAGGTAAGTCGAACTAGCTGGACCAGTGGGTGGCGCACATGCTTTTCGAAACGAATATAGGAACATTAGGTGACCAATTAAACATTCTCTGTTTTAGTGATATGAGCATCATATGAGATTCGTATTTCAACACGTAAGCTTTGGGTTGAGGTCTTGAGGAGCAGTGCTAGCACGACACGAAGCACCTACGATGATGGTAGTGAATATAAAGGGGGGAAACCATAAGCTTTACGAGTATAGTGCCCGTGCCATGGCGGATTTGAAGGTGCAAACCGGACAAAGCTACTTCGCAACCAATGTTTGCTTTCAACTAGCCACTACGATTTGGTATGGACAAGAAAAGTACAGTAAACAAATTACGATCTATTTTCCGGGTGAGATCAATAACTTAAGCACATATGGAAAAGTACCACCTCTCTTGCGACGCCGTGTAGGCCTATGCTGATACGTTGAGGGTGCTGCGGGTGCGATGGCTGTCGGCGGCGGGGAAGAAGACTTTAGACGGCAGACGGCCGGGTCGGGGGATATATCCTGTTGCTGTGGACAAGGCGGTCGTAGGAGCGGCAACGGCAAGGTGGACGACGGCGCCGATGAAGCGAGAGGAGGCGATGAAAGGATCCTGGTCCAGCGCTGTGGATGAGAGACGTCCATCTCTTGCAGTGGACGACAAGGTAGGGGTAGCGGCTCCGGCAAGGTGGAGGATGGGGTGGCGGACGGAGGAGGTTGGCCGCAGTGTGGAGGTTGTCGTGCCGCCGACGGTGTATGAATGGGGAAATGGAGGGGCGGGGGGATCTCAAACTTTGGGACGCGCTTCTCTGAAATGGGGGAAAGTTACGAACTTATCCCCCGTTTAAAATTTCGGACATCGCGTCAGTTGGGGATAGGACGGTAATCTCGCATCTCCCAAATATTTTCTGGTAACTATTTCGGGCGAGGAGAGGGTGTTTTGCCGCCCACGGTTGGCGCCCATGGTGTATGAACGGGGCTGACAGGTAGGGCGGTTGTGTCACGTCTGATGGAAGTTACACATCTGCCCCTATTTAAAATATTAGCCTACATCGATTTCGGACGAGGAGAGTTTGTTTTGCCGCCCACCGTGTATGAATGGGGAATGGAGGAAGAGACACATGTCTTTCGGACGAGCTTGAATCAAATGTGTTTTGCCACCCATGTTTGGCGCCCACCGTGTCTGAATGGGCTCAGAGGCCGTTGTGTCACATCTGATTGAAGTTACTAGTCTACCCCTATCGACAGCAGTGTAAATCCGGTCGATAAGGATGTCAAGTGTCAGGGGTAGACAGTAATTTCCATCTCGCAAACACTTGCTTCGGGCAGCCCACAAATTATAGTGGGTGTTTAGCCGCTTCGTTCAAAACTTGGGAGAATTAGCATTCACGTTTGCCCTGGCACCTGGCAAACTAAATTCAAATCCAATTTGTATTCGATTACGAATATCCACAGATAATTATACGTTTTGTTATTTATTTCTTCGAAACCACAACAAAGATTTATTCCACCTTTATATATGATTATGATTTAGAAATGTCGTGATCTTCGAATTCAGTAGGTTGGATACTGATAACCCACAAGTATAGGGGGGTCGCAACAGTTTTTGATAAGTAAGAGTGTCAAACCCAACGAGGAGCTAAAGGTAGAACAAATATTCCCTCAAGTTCTATCGACCACCGATACAACTCTACGCACGCTTGACGTTCGCTTTACCTAGAACAAGTATGAAACTAGAAGTACTTTGTAGGTGTTGTTGGATAGGTTTGCAAGATAATAAAGAGTACGTAAATAAAAAGTAGGGGCTGTTTAGATAAAGAAACAATAAAGTAAATATAGCGAGTGTGGAAAAGTGGTGGTAGGAGTTGCGAAATTGCCCCTTAAGCAATTGACTACTTTACTAGACCGATAGCAAGTATTATGTGGGAGAGGCCACTGCTAGCATGTCATCCCTGACTTGGAATTCTATGCACTTATGATTGGAACTATTAGCAAGCATCCGCAACTATTAATGTTCATTAAGGTAAAACCCAACCATAGCATTAAGATATATTGGTCCCCCTTCAATCCCGTATGCATCAATTTCTATACTAGGTTGAAGCTTCCGTCACTCTTGCCCTCCAATACATAGTCCTATCAACATACAACTAACCCTAGGGTGTGATCCACGCGCGCAATCATATGATGGGCACCAAAGGACAGCAACATAACCACAAGCAAATTAAATCAATCATAGCAATTCATCAACCACCGATAGGACAACGAAAATCTACTCAAACATCATAGGATGGCAACACATCATTGGATAATAATATGAAGCATAAAGCACCATGTTCAAGTAGAGGGTACAGCGGGTTGCGGGAGAGTGGACCGCTGTAGATAGAGGGGGGAAGGTGATGGAGATGTTGGTGAATATGGCGGAGGTGTTGGTGTAGATCGCGGTGATGATGATGGCCCCCAGTGGCACTCCGGTGCCACCGGAAGCGAGGGGGAGAGAGCCCCCCCTCCTTCTTCTTCTTCCTTGACCTCCTCCCTAGATGGGAGAAGGGTTTCCCCTCTGGTCCATGGCCTCCATGGCACGGGAGGGGCGAGAGCCCCTCCGAGATTGGATCTGTCTCTCTGTCTCTCTCTGTTTTTGCGTTCTCAGATTCTTTCCTTTCACCGTTTCTTATATTCCCGGAGATCCGTAACTCCATTGGGCTGAAATTTTAACACGATCTCTATCCGGATATTAGCTTTCTTGCGGCGAAAGAAGGGCTCCAACCGCCTTATGGGGTGCCACAAGGGTCAGGGGCACGCCTAACACCCTGGGGCGCGCCCCCCTACCTCGTGCCCCCCTCGGGCACCGTCTCGCGATGATTCCACTTCCCAAAATTCATAAATATTCCAAAATAAATCTTCGTCAGTTTTTATTCCGTTTGGTATGGGTTTTCTGCGAAACAAAAAACATGCAACAAACAGGAACTGGCACTGGGCACTGGATCAATATGTTAGTCCCAAAAATAGTATAAAAAGTTGCCAAAATTATATGAAAGTTGTAGAATATTGGCATGGAACAATCAAAAATTATAGATACGACGGACAGCATCCCCAAGCTTAATTCCTGCTCATCCTCGAGTAGGTAAATGATAAAAACATAATTTTTGATGTGGAATGCTACCTAGCATAATCTTGATGATGTAATCTAATCATGGCATGAATATTAAGATACGAGTGATTCAAAGCAATAGTCTATCATTTGACATAAAAACAATAATACTTCAAACCCACTAATAAAGCAATCATGTCTTTTCAAAATAACATGGCCAAAGAAAGTTATCCCTACAAAATCATATAGTCTGGCTATGCTCCATCTTCACCACACAAAATATTCACATCATGCACAACCCCGATGACAAGCCAAGCAATTGTTTCATACTTTTGACGTTCTCAAACCTTTTCAACTTTCACGCAATACATGAGCGTGAGCCATGGACATAGCACTATAGGTGGAATAGAATATGATGGTGGAGAAGACAAAAAGGAGAAGATAGTCTCACATCAACTAGGCGTATCAACGGGCTATGGAGATGCCCATCAATAGATATCAATGTGAGTGAGTAGGGATTGCCATGCAACGGATGCACTAGAGCTATAAGTATATGAAAGCTTAAACTGAAACTAAGTGGGTGTGCATCCAACTTGCTTGCTCATGAAGACCAAGGGCATTTGAGGAAGCCCATCATCGGAATATACAAGCCAAGTTCTATAATGAAAATTCCCACTAGTATATGAAAGTGATAACTCAAGAGACTCTCTATATGAAGAACATGGTGCTACTTTGAAGCACAAGTGTGGAAAAAGGATAGTAGCACTGCCCCTTCTCTCTTTTTCTCTCATTTTTTTATATATTTTTTTTGGTGGGCTTCTTTGGCCTCTTTTTTTATTTGTGCTTCTTTGGCCTCTTTTATTTTTTTTGTAAAGTCCGGAGTCTCATCCCGACTTATGGGGGAATCATAGTCTCCATCATCCTTTCCTCACCGGGGCAATGCTCTAATAATGATGATCATCACACTTTTATTTACTTACAACTCGATATTACAACTCAATACTAGAACAAAGATATGACTCTATATGAATGCCTCCAGCGGTGTACCGAGATGTGCAATGATCTAGCGTAGCAATGACATCAAAAAACGGGCAAGCCATGAAAACATCATGCTAGCTATCTTACGATCATGCAAAGCAATATGACAATGAATGCTCAAGTCATGTATATGATGATGATGGAAGTTGCATGGCAATATATCTCAGAATGGCTATGGAAATGCCATGATAGGTAGGTATGGTGGCTGTTTTGAGGAAGGTATATGGTGGGTTTATGGTACCGGCGAAAGTTGCGCGGTACTAGAGAGGCTAGCAACGGTGGAAGGGTGAGAGTGCGTATAATCCATGGACTCAACATTATTCATAAAGAACTCACATACTTATTGCAAAAGTCTATTAGTCATCGAAACAAATTACTACGCGCATGCTCCTAGGGGGATAGATTGGTAGGAAAGGACCATCGCTCGTCCCCGACCGCCACTCATAAGGAAGACAATCAATAAATAAATCATGCTCCGACTTCGTTACATAACGGTTCACCATACGTGCATGCTACGGGAATCACAAACCTCAACACAAGTATTTCTACAATCCATAACTACCCACTAGCATGACTCTAATATCACCATCTTTATATCGCAAAACTATTGCAAGGAATCAAACATATCATATTCAGTGATCTACAAGTTTTATGTAGGATTTTATGACTAACCATGTGAATGACCAATTCCTGTCATCTCTCTAAATAGGTATAAGTGAAGCAAGAGAGTTTAATTCTTTCTACAAAAGATATGCCCATGCTCTAACAAATATAAGTGAAGCAAAAGAGCATTCTACAAATGGAGGTTTTCTATGTAAAGAGAAACAGGCAATCCAAACTTCAAATGATATAAGTGAAGCACATGAAGCATTCTATAAAGCCATACTCAAAAGATATAAGTGAAGTTCATAGAGCATTCTATAAATAAACCAAGGACTATCTCATACCAGCATGGTGCATAAAAGAAAGATGAAAATTAAATGCAAAAGACGCTCCAAGATTGCACATATCACATGAACGAAACGAATCCGAAAACATACCGATACTTGTTGAAGAAAGAGGGGATGCCTCCCCAGCATCCCCAAGCTTAGACGCTTGAGTCTCCTTGAATATTTACTTGGGGTCCCTCGGGAATCCCCAAGCTTGAGCTCTTGCCTCTCTTCCTTCTTCTCACATCAAGACCTTCTCAATCATCGAACACTTCATCCACACAAAACTTCAATAGAAAACTTGGTAAGATCTATTAGTATAATAAAGCAAATCACTACTCTAAGTATTGTTGCAAACCAATTCATATTTTGTTTTTGCATTGTGTCTACTTTAAGATAACTTTTTCATGGCTTAATCCACTAATATAAATTGATAGTTTCATCAAAATAAGCAAACTATGCATCAAAAACAGAATCTGTCTAAAACAGAACAGTCTGTAATAATCTGAACATTCACCATACTTCTGATACTTGAAAAATTCTACAAAAATTAGGAAAAAATAAACAATTTCTATAGGAAGACAGTGCAAAAAGAATCAGAACCATTTGACGTTCCAGTAAAAAATTAAAATTCATGCACTACAGCCAAAGTTCCTGTCCTGCACCGTACAAACCATCAAGCAAATGTAAACATCCTAAAGGCAAACCTTGGCACATTATTTTTATAATACAATGGAATTGTACAAGGGGATAATTATTTTTATTGAAAAGTTTCTGTAATCAAGATTCACAAAGTTTCCGTGAGCATGAACAAAGTTCAAGGCTAGCTCCCACTTCAACAATGCTTGTCTTTCTCACTTTCGCTTTCCTTTTTGAAAAAGTTTTGGGTTCCCCTCTTTATTTTTTTTGTTTTTAAACTATATAAAAGCACTCAACAGAAATAAATTACTCTCTAAAACTTCCGGGTTGTCTCCCTGGCAGCGCTTTCTTTAAAGCCATTAAGCTAGGCGTATAGTGCTCAAGTAGTGAATCCACCCGGATCCCAAGGTATATCAAAGCCAATTTTAATTAAAAATGATTTGTAATTTAGTGGTGAGCACAAGGTAACATATATCATGTAATGACGAAATCCAACTCTCTTCCTATGCATTGGCATGTCATAAAAGAACAATTCATGCACACATAGTAAAGGCTAATGCATAGTATAAACAGTTTCTTGCAATTCTATCATATTGGAAACATGGAGAGGTGGAGATATAGTTCCTCTCTCATAATAATTGCAAGTAGGAGCAGCAAGCACATGCATATTATATTCATCAAAATCATCATGTGCAGTGGTAAAAGGCAACCCATCAATATAATCCTTAATAAGTGCAAACTTCTCCGATATAGTGTAGTTGGGAGAATTCAAAAAGATAATAGGACTATCATACGTGGGTGCAATAGCAACAATTTCATGTTTAACATAAGGAACTATAGAAAGTTCATCTCCATAAGCATAATTCATATTGGCATCTTGGCCACAAGCATAGCAAGCATCATCAAAAAGGGATATTTCAAAAGAATCGACGGGATCATAGCAATTATCATAGCATTCATCCTTCGGTAAGCACGAAGGGGAATTAAACAATGTATGAGTTGAAGAGTTACTCTCATTAGAAGGTGGGCACGGGTGATCAATACGCTCTTCCTCCTTTTGTTCTTCGCTCTCCTCCTCATCTTTTTCATCTAATGAGCTCACAGTTTCATCAATTTCTTCTTCCATAGATTCCTGCAAAATATTAGCCTCTTCTTGGACAGCGGAGACTTTCTTAATAAGCACATTAATTTCGTAATTGTATTCATAATTCTCATAACAATATTTCAGGATAGCTAAATTTTCAGGTCTATAAACAGCATCATCAAAATCTTCAAACTCTTTAAACATAGATTCAATTTCATAAGCACCTTAAAAGCAACAAATTCTTCTATTTGTTCCACGTCATAGTAATCATATATACCATTAGCATAAGAAGCTAAGGTCTCATTATCATTAAATTCACATGAAAAGGGAAGGTGTGGAGCCTTCACCTTAGAGCAACAAGTATAATCATATCTCAAGCATAGTTGCCTAGCATACCAATTCAATATATGAATTTGATCCCATAATAGTTTCCCTTTTGTGTCAAGCGGTAATCCCTAAAGTATTCACATTGATCCAACGTTACTCCCATTACATAATTGAATGGGGTTTTCTCAGGATTATTAAAGTAGTACATAATATCTTTCACATAACCAGCATTGAGGGTTTTAGGAGGTTCCCCATCTCCATGAGTAGCAAGTACACCTAATTTTTTTGGTATTTCGTGTTCCATATCCATAACTAAAGATAGAGAACAATTAAGAACAGCAAATAAAAATTACTTAGTGATAAAGCAAACAAGCACACACGAGAATATTCACCCCACGCTATTGCTCCCCGGCAACAACGCCAAAAAAGGTCTTGATAACCCACAAGTATAGGGGATCGCAACAGTTTTCGATAAGTAAGAGTGTCGAACCCAACGAGGAGCTAAAGGTAGAACAAATATTCCCTCAAGTTCTATCGACCACCGATACAACTCTACGCACGCTTGACGTTCGCTTTACCTAGAACAAGTATGAAACTAGAAGTACTTTGTAGGTGTTGTTGGATAGGTTTGCAAGATAATAAAGAGTACGTGAATAAAAAGTAGGGCTGTTTAGATAAAGAAACAATAAAGTAAATATAGCGAGTGTGGAAAAGTGGTGGTAGGAGTTGCGAAATTGCCCCTTAAGCAATTGACTACTTTACTAGACCGATAGCAAGTATTATGTGGGAGAGGCCACTGCTAGCATGTCATCCCTGACTTGGAATTCTATGCAATTATGATTGGAACTATTAGCAAGCATCCGCAACTACTAATGTTCATTAAGGTAAAACCCAACCATAGCATTAAGATATATTGTCCCCCTTCAATCCCGTATGCATCAATTTCTATGCTAGGTTGAAGCTTCTATCACTCTTGCCCTCCAATACATAG
Source organism: Triticum urartu (assembly GCF_003073215.2). Lineage (NCBI taxonomy): Eukaryota > Viridiplantae > Streptophyta > Magnoliopsida > Poales > Poaceae > Triticum > Triticum urartu. The sequence goes on from NC_053028.1 coordinate 604,723,649, forward strand.
TCCTATCAACATACAACTAACCCTAGGGTGTGATCCCGCACGCAATCATATGATGGGCACCAAAGGACAGCAACATAACCACAAGCAAATTAAATCAATCATAGCAATTCATCAACCACCGATAGGACAACGAAAATCTACTCAGACATCATAGGATGGCAACACATCATTGGATAATAATATGAAGCATAAAGCACCATGTTCAAGTAGAGGGTACAGTGGGTTACGGGAGAGTGGACCGCTGTAGATAGAGGGGGGGAAGGTGATGGAGATTTTGGTGAAGATGGCGGAGGTGTTGGTGTAGATCGTAGTGATGATGATGGCCCCCAGTGGCACTCCGGTGCCACCGGAAGCGAGGGGGAGAGAGCCCCCCCTCCTTCTTCTTCTTCCTTGACCTCCTCCATATATGGGAGAATGGTTTCCCCTCTGGTCCATGGCCTCCATGGCACGGGAGGGGCAAGAGCCCCTCCGAGATTGGATCTGTCTCTCTGTCTCTCTCTGTTTCTGCGTTCTCAGATTCTTCCCTTTCACCATTTCTTATATTCCCGGAGATCCGTAACTCCGATTGGGCTGAAATTTTAACACGATCTCTATCCGGATATTAGCTTTCTTGCGGCGAAAGAAGGGCTCCAACTGCCTTACGGGGTGGCCACGAGGGTCAGGGGCGCGCCCCCCTACCTCGTGCCCCCTCGTGCACCGTCTCACGATGATTCCACTTCCCAAAATTCATAAATATTCCAAAATAAATCTCCGTCAGTTTTTATTCCGTTTGGACTCCATTTGGTATGGGTTTTCTGCGAAACAAAAAACATGCAACAAACAGGAACTGGCACTGGGCACTGGATCAATATGTTAGTCCCAAAAATAGTATAAAAAGTTGCCAAAAGTATATGAAAGTTGTAGAATATTGGCATGGAACAATCAAAAATTATAGATACGACACATGGACAACATAGGGGGTCTTGCAACATAATCCATTCAGAGACATGACACAACATGCAAGTATAATAATCTAATGACAATTTCAACTGGTATCTAAAGAAGATCCGGGATTACCTTGGGCTTCAGATAGCAGAAACAGCAGTACCTCCTCCATCTTCAAATGCAACATTCTTACTTCCTCCAATTCTTGGGTTGCTTGCATAATGCGTGCTGCTAATTCCGTAATTTCTAGCCTCAAGATAAAGATTACCTCATTCATGGCAGCCACACCATCTCTTTCTGCCTCTAGTAGAGCCTCAAGCACTATAATATATGTGCTTAGACTACTCTCCGGCGGTGTTGCCTCTGAACTGCTACCATCTGGTAACATGGATGGCGCACTCAAATAGATTCTGGGGTTGTACATTGTGTCCTAGTGTGAACAGCATCCTGAAAGGTTTCCGCTGGACATCAGTAAGAGATAGTTATCGTATGATCCAGGCAGTAAGCTTACATGGTAAACGACGGACGAATTATTGCCGAGCATGGCAAACTATATTTAAATGGTTCGAAGCAGCATCGGCCGAAAAGAAATTAAAATGGTAGGATGAAACTAGGGATGTAAGTGGAAAATAAATGACATCCGCCAGTCCCATCTAGTTAGTTTTTGCTACCTCCCTAGTTCATTTTCCTCAAAAAACAAAAACTCTTTTGAACTATCATACCACTAGTGGACTTTAATCGGGATTAAACGGGACCCAGTTGACATCCCTAGTTGAAAGGGAGTGTACAACCGCTATATTTAAGTTGCCAAGGCATCTAAGCGGTTGAAATAATCTGAGAAAGCACTTAAGAGTGTGGCCTCATATAAACTACGAAGACAATCTTGTGATGAAGTTGAGAGGAAAAGTTAAGGACTCAAATGAAATAGGCATGCATTTCTTTACGACAGTACAGCAGGCACTGCTGACATATTGGCCAACTCAGGTATAGCGTAACAACAAATAAGTATTTGAATCAAGCAATACAGCAAAGTAGACAACTGAACTATGTGTAATTCGGTAGGATTACACGTTGAGGGCACAAGCCAAGAAAGCAGCCCACTCGCATTACATTTCACATGTACTTAAACACACTGGCTTACCATATGTTGCTATGAAGCCTAGCTGCTGTTGCAATGTTCTTTGAAGATATCGTCAGCATCCCGTGGTTGCAAATCTAGTTGTTGTAGTTTATTCTGCACCATCTATTTAGGTAAAATTAATTTTAATCGCATGCACTGGTCCGAATTGATCATCAATGGTTCATCTAAACTAATGAAAGAAGGGTGTGTGCATACACGACAATATATCTGCTTCCCTCTATTTTTATGCTTGTTCGAGGTGCCAGCCCCAAAAGAACAAATATTTTGCTTGATGGGGTTGGCAGCTCCATAATTAATAGAAGCATCAAATTAGTCATGCAACTTGGGAAGATCAAGAACACACAAACAAGTAATGAACAGAGGCTCGGAGCAGTGATGTAATAGCTAGCATCAGAAAATGTAGGGTAAAACAAACAAAAAGCAGCGGAACCACATGCTAGTTTTCTGATATGTAATTAAGCATAGAGAACATTAAGCAGTCTCATGGAACCAACAGGTGGCATCAAAACAAAACTAAAGCATATTAACTATATGTGCACTGGTATGTAATTTAGCACATGTAACATGTTCACTGCCAGAAGTATGGCCCTACAGGTGCAAGAAGAATAACGCGTCTCATGAAAAACTGAATGATGCCCTGAAGAAATTCAAAGGTGCGGTGCTTATGCTAGAAAAGTGAACGTAGGCGCCGGCCGTTGGATAATAGTACCTGATTCTCGGCGGCGTATGGGTATCATTGTCATACTTTATAGCTAAGGATCGTCGATGCTGCTCGTGTTGCGGTTGAGTTTGGGCCGGCTGTCGCCGTCGCTGAAGCGGCTCCGGTGCTACGGTTGCAGCGCCTGTCGACATACAAGAAAGCTCATCTATGGTAAGTGAACAGTTGCACGATAAAGAGAAAAACCGAAGGAGTACAAATCGAAATAACCTGATGAGGCTGCGGCATCGGTAAAGCAGGGCCGGTGGAGTTGAATATGGCGTCCGTGGAGCGGGTCCGGTGCAGTGGACGAAGGCTTCGGCGGGCGTGTTGTACAGTGCTTTTGGTGAGGCGGATCTGTTGCGGCGGACTGATGTCTACTACACAACCTTCTTCTTGTAGACACTGTTGGGCCTCCAAGTGCAGAGGTTTGTAGGACAGTACCAAATTTCCCTCAAGTGGATGACCTAAGGTTTATCAATCTGTAGGAGGCGTAGGATGAAGATGGTCTCTCTCAAGCAACCCTGCAACCAAATAACAAAGAGTCTCTTGTGTCCCCAACACACCCAATACAGCGGTAAATTGTATAGGTGCACTAGTTCGGCGAAGAGATGGTGAAACAAGTGGTATATGGATAGTAGATAAAGGTATTTGTAATCTAAAATAATAAAAACAGCAAGGTAGCAAGTGATAAAAGTGAGCGTAAACAGTATTGCAATGATAGGAAATAAGGCCTGGGGTTCATACTTTCGCTAGTGTAAGTTCCCTCAACAATGATAACATAATTGGATCACATAACTATCCCTCAACATGCAACAAAGAGTCACTCCAAAGTCACTAATAGCAGAGAACGAACGAAGAGATTATGGTAGGGTACGAAACCACCCCAAAGTTATTCTTTCCAATCAATCCGTCGGGCTATACCTATAAGTGTCACAAACAGCCCTAGAGTTTGTACTAGAATAACACCTTAAGACACAAATCAACCAAAACCCTAATGTCACCTAGATACTCCGATGTCACCTCAAGTATCCGTGGGTATGATTATACGATATGCATCACACAATCTCAGATTCATCTATTCAACCAACACATAGAACCTCAAAGAGTGCCCCAAAGTTCTACCGGAGAATCACGATGAAAACGTGTGCCAACCCCTATGCATAGGTTCATGGGCGGAACCCGCAAGTTGATCACCAAAACATACATCAAGTGAATCACGTGATATCCCATTGTCACCACAGATATCCATGGCAAGACATACATCAAGTGTTCTCAAATCTTTAAAGACTCAATCCGATAAGATTACTTCAAATGGGAAACTCAATTCATTACAAGAGAGTAGAGGGGGGAAGAAACATCGGAGGATCCAAATATAATAGCAAAGCTCGCGATACATCAAGATCGTATCACCTCAAGAACATGAGAGAGAGAGAGAGATCAAACACATAGCTACTGGTACATACCCTCAGCCCCGAGGGAGAACTATTTAAGCTTATAGGAAGGGTAAAAGGTATGAGGTGGAGCTGCAGCAAGCGACTAGCATATATGGTGGCTAACATACGCAAATGAGAGCGAGAAGAGAAGGCAAAGCACGTTCGAGAAACTATAATCAAGAAGTGATCCTAGAATAACCTACGTCAAGCATAACTCCAACACCGTGTTCACTTCTCGGACTCCACTGAGAAGAGACCATCATGGTTACACACGCGGTTGATGTATTTTAATTAAGATCAACTTCAGGTTTTCTACAACCGGACATTAACAAATTCACATCTGCCCATAACCGCGGGCACGGCTTTCGAAAGTTCAAACCCTGCAGGGGTGTCCCAACTTAGCCCATCACAAGCTCTCACGGTCAACGAAGGATATTCCTTCTCCCAAGACAATCCGATCAGACTCGGCATCCCGGTTACAAGGCATCCTTGACAATGGTAAAACAAGTCTAGCAACACCGCCCGAATGTGCCGACAAATCCCGATAGGAGCTGCACATATCTCGTTCTCAGGGCACACTCAGATGAGCGCTCCGTACAACTAAAACCAAACCTCGAGTTTCCCCGAGGGGGTTCTACACAGGGCTCTAGTTTGGACCAACACTTAGAGGAGCACTGGCCCGGGGGGGTTAAAATAATGATGACCCTTGGGAGCGCGACTCCCAAGGGAAAAGAGTGTAACACCCTCGATGCGACTATAGCTCCCACGTGTCGTGGCACGACTTAGAGATATAATCGCATTGAAGGCATATGTCGCAAGTTAGGCAATCTTCACAACATCCCATGTAATATAAATAATAAAGGGGAGATAACATAGTTGGCTTACACTCGCCACATCAATCAAGTACATAAATAACAGTACATCATCCAAACACTCATGGCCCGACTACGGTGCCAAAATAAAAGAGAACCCAACATGCGACAACGGTCCCGTTCACCCCCAACTGGGCACCACTACTGATCATCGGGAAAGGAAACATAGTAACGTTGAGAGTCTTCGTCTAACTCCCACTTGAGCTCATACGCGTCTGCTGGAGCGGAATCATCAGGCCCTGCATCTGGTGTAATAGTAATCTGTGAGCCACAGGGACTCAGCAATCTCGCACCCTCGCGATCAAGACTATTTAAGCTTATAGGTATATAAGTGGAGCTGCAGCACGCGACTAGCAAGTATGGTGGCTAACTTATTCGCAAAAGAGAGCGAGAAGAGGAGGCAAAGCGTGAGCGAGAATCTAGAGAGCAACCTACGCAAACATTACTCCAACACCGTGTCCACTTCCCGGACTCCGCCGAGAAGAGGCCATCACGGTAACACACTCAGTTGATTCATTTAATTAATTAAGGTTCAAGTTGTCTACAACCGGACATTAACAAATTCCCATCTGCCCATAACCGCGGGCACGGCTTTCGAAAGTTCAAATCCCTGCAGGGGAGTCCCAACTTAGCCCATGACAAGCTCTCACGGCCAACGAAGGAATAGACCTCCTCCCAAGACGTTCCGATCAGACTCGGTATCTCGGTAATTCAAGACACTTCGACAGGTTAAAACAAGACCAGCAACACCGCCCGAATGTGCCGACAAATCCCGATAGGAGCTGCACATATCTCTTTCTCAGGGCACACTCAGATTGTCTTAGGTATGGGTAGGCCAGCCCAGAGTTGCCCCTGGTGGCCACCGGCAGCTGACAGGTGGACCAACACTCAGAGGAGCACTGGACCGGTGGGGTTAAAATAAGATGACCCTTGAGTCTGCAGAACCCAAGGGAAAGAAAAGGCTAGGTGGCGAATGGTAAAACCAAGGTTGGGCATTGCTGGAAAAGCTTTAATCAAGGCGAACTACCAAGGGGTTCCCATTATAACCCAGCCGCGTAAGGAACGCAAAAATCCGGGAACATAACACCGATATGACGGAAACTAGGGCGGCAAGAGTGGAACAAAACACTAGGCGAGAGGCCGAGCCTTCCACCCTTTACCAAGTATATAGATGCATTAAGATAACATCGCAATATAATGATATCCCAACAAGTAAATAAATGTTCCAACAAGGAACGGCCTCCAATCTTCACCTGCAACTAGCAATGCTATAAGAGGGGCTGAGCAAAGCGGTAACATAGCCAATCAACGGTTTGCTAGGACAATGGTGGGTTAGAGGTTTGACATGGCAATTTGGGAGGCTTGCAAGCAAGTGGTAGGCATCGTAGCATTGGCATAGCAAAAGAGCGAGCAAACTAGCATAGCAAAGATAGTAGTGATTTCGAGGGTATGATCATCTTGCCTGCACGGTTGTCAGAGTTGACTGGATCCTCAAAAGCAAACTCAACGGGCTCCTCGTTAGCGAGCTCGTCTCCCGGCTCTACCCAAACAAGACAAACAAGCAACAAGGATACAATCAACCCCGTGCAAACTCAAACAACACGATGCAAAGATGATATGCTATGCGGGATGCGATGCGGGATGCAAAATGCAAGATATGATAGGAAATGCATGAACCTGGCCTCAACTTGGAAAACCAAGTGTGACACTAGAAAGATGAGATGAAATCGCTTGAAAACGATATAAAGAACACCGGAACCGGAGTTACGGTTTGGGAATGGCAAGCGATTCAAAAATGACACCGGTCTGCGATTTACAGCAAGTAGGCATCTAAATACAATGAGATGAACATGCTACAGCAACCAAACATGACAACAAAATACATGGCAGGGATGCACAGAAGATGCTTAACAAAAGTCTAGCACTGAGCCACGGCCAATTCATCCATTAACAGGTTCAAACAAGCATGGCAAAAATGCATATGGCAAACAGATCTCAGACTTAGTGAAATTAACACTTGTCTGGAATTTCAGATCAGGTAGCCCTCTTCGGAGCAACAAAACTACATGCTACAGGACCTGAACATGGCAAAGTAAAGCATGGCATGGATCTAATCAAAGAGCTTAACAAAAGTCCCTTAGTGACCTTGAGCCAAAAAGTACCAGAAAATACAATTGCAAGCATGTGAACATAGCAAAAACATAATCAGTTTTCAGACTTAGTGAAAACTGGCACATGCTGAAATATAACTTAAGTAGGCATGTTTACGAGCTTGATGCAATCACTACGGTGCAAGTCATGGAAAGACAAGCACACACCCAACAAGAAGGCACAAAATTCAAGCTAGACATGGCAAGAACAATAACATAGCATACACGGATCAACTACAACAACACCGGCAAAATTGCAAACAAGTTGACAATCTGCCCAGATTCACAAAGTAGCAAAAGTAGAGCTCGATTGACTCAAGCTAGGGTGCTCCATAATTGTAAACAAAGACATGTATGGATAGAGCACTACAATATTAACAAAACATCCTTACTGATCATCCTCAAAAGAGGCACGGATCACTAGGAAACAACATGAACATATGGCATCATGAAATAAACAGCTCCAGGACTTAGTGAAATCACTAAGTCCCTGAAAACAGAATTAGCAAGTGCACCACTTTGCAAGCTTGCACAAGTCACCACACGCATCCTAAAAATACATGGGTTGCACCTCTGGAAAGATGACAAAACCCTTAACAAAACACATGTAGAGCATCAAGGCATATCATGCACACAATAATCATGGCAAAAATGACAAAAGCCTAAATGGAGTAGCAGATCTGACAATTAACTCAAGTAGCCCTCTTCTAACAGCATTTCGGGCATCAAGATGAGCTCAAATGAAAATGATGCAATGGAATGAAATGATGTACTCTCTGAGATGAACATTTTGATATGCTATATGCATGAATCGGAGCTACGGATGCAATGTTACGGAGCCGCGAACATGAGCACTTGGACTGAGAATAATCAGGGACTTAGACGAAATTTTACCACCGGATCTAGGGTTGACTTTGGCACAGAAGTCGAGGATCGCGGGGATCTGGCCGGAGTTCGCCGGAAGGGGACGCGGGGCGGCGCCGGGGAGGTCGGAGGAGGCCGGGGCCGCCCGGATACGGTCGGCGGCGGCCGGCGGCGGCGGCGCGGCGGCAGCGCGGTACGGCGGCGGTGGCGGCTGGCGGCGCGAGGCGGCGGCAGCGCGGCAGGCGGCGGGAGGCGGCGGGCGCGGTAGGCGGCGGGCGGGAGCGGCGGCGGGCGGGAGCGGGCCGCGGGCGGGAGCGGGCCGCGGGGGCCGGATCTGGGCTCCCGGGCCGCGGCGACGGCTGGCGATGGAGGGCCACGTGGTGGCGAGCGGTTGGCTGGTGGCGGGGTGTCCGCCCCGGGCGGACAATGTCCGACGGCGCGCGGTGGAAAATTAGGGTTTCGGAGAGGGGGAGATCCGGATTTGAGGGGGGTCTATTTATAGGCATAGAGGGAGCTAGGAGAGTCCAAATGAGGTGCAGTTTTCGGCCACGCGATCGTGATCGAACGATCTAGATAATGGAGCAGAATTAGGTGGGTTTTGGGCCAAATTGGAGGGGTGTTGGGCTGCAACACACACGAGGCCTTTTCGGTCCCTCGGTTAACCGTTGGAGTATCAAACGAAGTCCAAATGGTACGAAACTTGACAGGCGGTCTACCGGTAGTAAACCAAGGCCGCTTGGCAAGTCTCGGTCCAATCCGGAAATGTTTAATCCCCACACACGAAAGAAAGCTAGAAATGGCCACCGGAGGAGAACGAAGCGCCGGAATGCAAAACGGACAACGGGGAAAATGCTTGAATGCATGAGACGAACACGTATGCAGATGCAATGCACATGATGACATGATATGAGATGCATGACAACGACAACAACACACGGAGACAAAACCCGAACCCGAGGGAATAAATATAACTTAACGCCGGAAACGGCAAGAGTTGGAGTACAAATTGGGAAAGTTACATCCGGGGTGTTACAAAGAGGCTAGGTGGCGAATGGTAAAACCAATGTTGGGCATTGCTGGAGGAGTTTTGTTCAAGGCGAACTGTCAAGGGGTTCCCATTATAACCCAACCATGTAAGGAACGCAAAATCCGGGAACATAACACCGATATGACGGAAACTAGGGCGGCAAGAGTGGAACAAAACACCAGGCATAAGGCCGAGCCTTCCACCCTTTACCAAGTATATAGATGCATTAATTAAATAAGAGATATTGTGATATCCCAACAAATATCCATGTTCCAACAAGGAACAAACTCCAATCTTCACCTGCAACTAACAACGCTATAAGAAGGGCTGAGCAAAGCGGTAACATAGCCAAACAACGGTTTGCTAGGACAAGGTGGGTTAGAGGCTTGGCTTAACAAAAAGGGAGGCATGATAAGTGTAACACCCTCGATGCGGCTATATCTCCCACGTGTCGAAGCATGACTTAGAGGCATAACCGCATTGAAAGCAATGTCGCAAGTTGGTAATCAGAGCCTTCCCCGACCTTAGGAGCCCCCTGCTTGATCGAATAGCTGGCGTTGTTGAGTCTAGAAAAATGTTTTGAGTCATTTAGGATTATATATATCGGAGAGTTAGGAATTCTTTTTACTCCTCAGTCCCTTCGTCGCTCTGGTGAGGCATCCTGACGTAGAGTTTTGACTCTTCTCTTCTCAAATTTTCACAAAAAAAAATTTAGGATCACGTGGGTATCTTGGAATCGTTCCGATGGTTTTGTGACGAGAACATTGTTCTTGGTGCCTCCTGTCATTTAGGGGTTGTGGCAGTGTCCCGGGGAGTTGAGCTCCGAGGTGTTGTCGTCACAATTTTATCGTTGCAGTTCTGGAATACCTGAGATTAGTTTCATCGACATCGAAAATCTCTTTTATGCAGTTGTTGGTGAGATAACCTCGACGCCACCCAGCACTGGGCGGGAGTTCGGGAGTATTGCCATAACTCGTATAACGGATGCTTTTCGAAGGTTGAGGTAAACGATTTCCGAAGGTTTCTTGGTTATGTGTTGAAGGATGGATACAGCTGGATGTAGGATTTGTGTAGTTTTGGGTGAGATATTATGCTTTCCCTGTATCCCCAACACTTGATTGCATAACCGGAAAGTTTCGGGAGTTTATAAGTGGGAATTCAAGTAGCTCCTAGGATATCTTTCCGTCAGATGTATGATATGAAATTGGGGTTCGACGTCTAGTGGTCCGCCTATTCACGGTTGGTTTTACAGTGGTCTCGTTGTGTCTTAAAGAGTCCTTGGCTATGCCGACTCGGGGACGCTTCGTATGTCATGTGCACTGCCTTGTACATGATGGTGTTGTACGATCGAGCCCGTGTAGGCCCCACCACGAAAACTTCGGACGAAATCTCTATCATATGTTTGTTCCGGCTTATTCTGCAAGCCAATTCTTTGTTTTGTTTTGAGTTGTGATATTCGAGTTGCTTCGAAGTAAAATGTTGATTCCATACCTTCCCCAAATGGTGTTCTCATACTCCGAGCGAATACCAATCCTTCTTGATCATCAAGATTGTTTTTGTCAATCCCTTTTAACCGGCGTGCTTCTCTTCAAGTGGATCTGATCATTTCAACATCCGCAAGATCAAGTATCAGTTTCTTCTGAACGGTGTTTGTTTCATCCATCTACAAGTTGCCTTTGTTTTCCCTCCCTCCCACCCTTTTCTTCAAGGAACCAGATTTCTTATTCAAGCATCCTTTTATTCTAGGGAAGTCTCTTCATTCTTTTCTTTCAATGTTCTACCCGGTGGTTCACATGAAGATGATCTTCTAGTTCGTCATTCCTCATTCATTTTCCTTCTCCGGTGGAGTCAATTCAAACTTTGGTATTGAGCATTGTCTTTTCTTTTGTCCAATGCTTTTCTTATACCTCATTATCATTCCACTTCTCGCTATCCATTTATTCCGGAGTGCTCGAGATATCTCGAAGATTCGTGTTTCCACTCTGCTTTCGTTCAAGCTTTTGCGAGGATGTTATTTCATTCAAGCCATTTAATTCAACCGGTGCATTCTCCTTTTCAAGTAATCATTCAACGGTGTATCTTTTGAGTGGGCCCTAACCCACAGGTCTTTTCCCAGGATCTTACCTGACTCTTCTAATTCTCCCGGAGCTATCCTCAAAAATTCTTTTCGAAGTTTGACATAAGAATGAATTGTCATCAGTCAAATGTCTTTCTCCAAGATCTTTTAAATTCTTTTCATCGTTGGCTCAACCTCGTCGTTTTGATTCTTCCTGAGTGCCTAAATAAGTCATGATGGTATTTCTTGTCGTCATTCTCAGTTTGGAAGACTGAAGAAGATTCTTCTTCAACCTTGCTCCATTCTCTTCAAGATTCGTCATTCGAGATTATTGCCATCCTCTCATAATTGTTTTTTTTTATTGTCAGAATTCTTTTCATCTATCCAGAGCAATTCAAGAGTCTTCTCAGTTTGTTTCTCTGGAGCCCATCATCTCAAAATTATTCATGTCAGCTTTCAGCTATCATTCAAAAATCTTACCAGTGCATCGCCCAAATATCCTCTAATCAGCTTGTGATCTATTCGTTCTCTTGGATCTAAATTCACTCAAGCATCTTCGTTCATTTGCTAATTCTTCCCGGTGTTTCTTTATCTTTACTTCGTTCATTTTAAATTCTTACGGTGGTTCATTCAAGATTTCTCTTCCTTCGTTTATCATATCAATTTATTCGTTGCTTCAATCATACCGGTGGTTCATTGAAGACCTTCTCAAGGTTGTGCTATATCTATCTTAATCCTTTCTACGAGAATAAGTAGTGTGCCAAATCCATTGTTTATCATCAATTTAATTGGTGAAGGAGAAGCATAATGTAATTCTTATTCTTGTTTCTTCGAGGAAATTCAATTCCTTATTCTGGAGCCTCATCAAAATTCTCGGTTTCAATCGTTTCATCTTTCTTTTCCCGGAGTTCCAAGTTTTTCTCAATTATTTCATCGCGAAGATCCATCTAATCATTACAAGGATTCACCTTGTGTTTTCAACTTGTCTTTCCTCTCGCTTGATCATTCTTTTACTACCAGAGTTCTTCATGAAGGTTCCACATGATGGTTCACCAATGATTTAATTCCTTTTCGAAGTGTTCATCAAGATTCTTTTTAGAGGAGCTCAAGCATTCTTCATCTTGAAATCCGGAGTGCAATTCTTTCCACCATATTATTGGAGGTGGTATTATGTCATTCTTGATAATTTGGGTTCATGTTTCATTATTCACATGTTGTTAGGAATGAGGTATTTTAAATCCATCAATCTCTTCTTTGGAGTTATCTTGGGTTATATTTCACCTAAAGCTTTCCCTAAGGATTGTTGCTAATTATGATGCTTAAAAATTGACCCAAGTTCTTTTATCCTCCCGGTGAAATACTTTCTCGTCTCCTTGTTGATATCAATCCAATTCTTTTCCCGTAAGTGGCTGGTTGTCACCTCATAATTTGAGATGTATTCCATAAGACCATATCAAGATTATTCTTTTCGTTGTTGGTTTTTTTTCCAACAACTCCGTTCTAGCATTTGTTGTAAGCGTGCTCTCTCAAGATCTTGGTTCCCTTCGTTCATTCAATTCCATTATTACTTTTGTTCCGGAGGCATTGTGATGTTGCTCTCTTCAACCCATCTTCTTGTTTTATCAGGATCGTGTTCTTTTTGTGCTTATCCTTTTAACCGGAGTGTTGTGTCCTCTTTTCAAGTATCCTCTCATCTTGTCAAGTTCAATTCCTTCCATTTACAGGCGGAGTGCTGTCCAAATTATATCATTCTTTCCCTTCCATATCTTGTTTTAACCGAAGTCTCATCAAAGTGCTTTCATTTTGCCAAGTTCTTATTCAATTCCTTTTCTTTTCAATCGGAGTGCTGCCTGAATTTGTTCTTCCTTGTTACTCTTCCCTACCGGAGTGCTTTCAACTTTGTTCTTCCTCGTTCCTCTTTCCTAACGGAGTGCTTTCAACTTCATTCATCTTCGTTGTATTCTTTTCTCGAAATGGCTTAACCTTTTCAAGGTTCTTTGGTTTCACTCATTTTTTCAAAGAAGCAACTTAGTTTTACCTCTTCTCTTTCTTTTCCGTTTTCCCCGGTGCCATTCTAGATCTCGGGACGAGATCCTCTCGTAGTGGTGGAGTGTTGTGACGCCCCGAGACCGATGTGCCAGGTGTCTTTCAGTTATTCGCTCTTGTTGCCATGTCATTCACTTGCATGTTGCATCGTGTCATGTCATCATGTGCATTGCATCATCATGTTTTCAAAACTTGCATCCGTCCGGGTTTCCCCAGTTCCGTCCGTTGTCCGTTCTGAGCCCAACCACACTTGCACGCGCCCGCGGCATGTCCGAAATATTATTTTATAAGTGGCCGGAAAATATTCTCGGAATGGGTTGAAAGTTGGCATGCGGTGTTGTTTTGTTGTCAGTAGACCACCTGCCAAGTTTCATCGCATTCGGAGTCCGTTTGACGCCCCAACGGATAAATATAGCGGCAATAGTAGCCGGTCTAACCTCGGACGTTTTCGGTCTCCGGAAACAGTCGCAGGGCCTCCCTCTCTTCTCTTCTCTCAGCTCGAGACCATCTACACAACCCACTACCTACCGTCAGGTCCAACCTAACCTCTCTCGTCAGCCCGCGGCCCTCCTCGCGCGCGCGTCCGAAAGTTGTCCCGGACCTGACCCGGGCAGTCGTCATCGTTGGATTCGGATCATCCCCAAACATCTACAAAACATCTCCGTTTTGTTAATTGGACTTCCTAGTCTATTTTTCTCGACCGCTCGATTTATTTGGAGGGACGGATTAGCCCCTACCCAATCCCTATCTGCAATATATAAAGCAGATGAAACCCTAGACCACTAGGTTGTCCCGTCCATTCCATCCATCCCGCCGTCACCTCCTAGTTCCATCGGGATCTCACCCAGTTGACCTCCTCTTTTTCACAAACCGGCCAACCACCATCTTCATCAGATCCAATCCAGCAACCTCCCTAGAATTGCGCCACTGACCAACCACAGCTCCCGATCTCCTCACGCCCAAGGCCCCAGCCAAGCCTCCACCCTCTTCCTCGTTTCCCCAGTGAGCCAACCACCATAGTGCAGCGCCCCACTTCCTCCTGCCTCGTCTCTGGCCTCCCCGTCGCCCCGCCGTTCGACGACCGGCGCCGTGCCGACAGCCACCAGCAGCTCCAGGCCGGCCTCGTCTCCCTTCTCCTCAGTCGTCTCCTCCCGTTTTCTCCTTCCCTGTGCTCACCTCGCTCTCCTGTCGTCTTCTGCCTGCAGGGAACGAGGAGCACGGCGCCCGACGCCATGGCTGATTCCCTCACCTCTCTCTCGTCTTCAGGGACCCCATGACGCCGCCGCAGACCCGGCCATGGAGCCATGGATGCCGCCCTCTGCAGCTCCGTAGCCAAGATCGTGCACCCTCCTCCTCATGCACCCCCTCCTCGACCTTGCGCCTCCTGCATCCCCGTCGTCCTTCGGCCCTGCAGCCGCCTTCGTCCGCAACCACAGGAGGAAGAGCTCCTACCGCCGCGAGCGCCCGAGCCCCCGTCGCCAAACGCCACCATGGACAGCCGCAGGAGCCCGGCTGGACCAAGCCGCAACTCCTCTGCTTCCTTCCATGCTCTCCTTCTTCTTCTTCCTGCTGGAGCTCCTCCTCCAGAGCGCCTTGGCCAGAGCACCATCACCCATCGACGGCTTCACCGGAGCAACGCCGCTGCAATCATCCCTGCCTCGCCGCCTCCCCTTATTTCTCCTTCCTCCCTCTGTTATCTCCTCCTCACGCAATTCTCTCCCTCACTCTGAACCTTGACAGGACAGGAGCCATGGCGCACCGATAGGAGCAGCGCCCGCTCAACCCGTCTGCGTTAACCCCCCCCCCCCCGGGGCCAGTGCTTGTCTAAGTGTTGGTCCAAAATGGGCAGCCTGCGGGGCCACCTCGGGGAAACTTGAGGGCTGGTTTTACTCGTAGCTTGACCTATCCAGTGTTACCCTGAGAACGAGATATGTGCAGCTCCCATCAGGATGTCAGTGCATCGGGCGGCTTTGCTGGACTTGTTTTACCATTGTCGAGGATGTCTTGTAACCGGGATTCCGAGCCTGATCGGGTCTTCCTGCTAGAAGGAATATCCTTCGTTGACCGTGAGAGCTTGTGATGGGCTAAGTTGGGACACCCCTGCAGGGATTTGAACTTTCGAAAGCCGTGCCTGCAGTTATGGGCAGATGGGAATTTGTTAATGTCCGGTTGTAGAAAACCTGAAGTTTACCTTAATTAAAATGCACCAACCGCATGTGTTACCGTGATGGTCTCTTCTCGGCGGGGTCCGGGAAGTGAACACGGTGTTGGAGTTATGCTTGACGTAGGTTGTTCTAAGATCACTTCTTGATCATAGTTGTTCGACCGTGCTTTTGTCTTCTCTTCTCGCTCTCTTTTGCGAATAAGTTGGCCACCATATATGAAAGTCGCTTGCTGCAGCTCCACCTCATACCTTTACCTTACCTATAAGCTTAAATAGTCTTATCGCGAGGGTGTGAGATTGCTGAGTCCCCGTGACTCACAGATACTTCAAAAACCAGTTTGCAGGTGCCGATGTTACAGAGCAGGTGACGCAACCAAGCTCAAGGAGGATCTCGATGAAGACCTTGTCCTTTGTGTTGTTTCGTTCTAGTTGATCAGTAGTGGAGCCCAGTTGGGGTCGATCGGGGATCTGTGTAGCATTTGGGGTAGTCTTCTTTTATTTTGGTTCCGTAGTCGGACCTTGAATGTATTTGATTGATGTAATGCTTTATTCATGTAATTGTGTGAAGTGGCGAGTGTAAGCCAACTATGTATCTCTTACCCTTATGTATTACATGGGTTGTGTGAAGATTACCTCACTTGCGACATTGCTTTCAATGCGGTTATGCCTCTAAGTCGTGCTTCGACACGTGGGAGATATAGCCGCATCGAGGGCGTTACAATAAGCAAGTGGTAGGTATCGCAGCATGGGCATAGCAAAAGAGCGAGCAACTAGCAAGCAAAGATAAAAGTGATTTCGAGGGTATGATCATCTTGCCTGAAATCCTGCAAGGAAGAAGAACGAGTCCATGAAGAAGACAAACGGACATAGTCGAATGGGTCCTCACAAACGCGACGTTATCAGAACTAACCCGAAGAAGCACACAATATAGTAAACAACCAACACATGAACCATGATATGCGGGAAGCGGTATGTGATGCATATGCATGATTTGGAAAGGAATGATTGAACCTGGACTCAACTTGGAAATCCAAGAGTGCCACTGGAAATGGGAGTTGATTTCGATCGAAATCGATATAAAGATCACCGGAATCGGATGCACGGTTTGGAAATGGCAAGCAAAACAAATATGGCACCGGTCTGCGATTAACAGCAAGTAGCCTCCTAAATGCATCAAGATAAATAAGCTACTGCACTCAAACATGGCAAAAAAATACATGGCAGGGATCCACTCATGATGCTTGACAAAAGATGAACACTGAGCTACGCCTAATTCACCCAATAACAGGTTCAAACAAGCATGGCAAAAGTGCAAATGATAACAGGTTACAGACTTAGAGAAATAAACAACAAGTCAGGAATTTATCATCAGGAAGCAATGTTTAGAGCACAATAACTACATGCTACAGGAACATATCATGGCAAAGCAAGGCATGGCATGAAGCTACTCAAAGCATGTAACAAAAGTCCCTTAGTGACCATGAGCCAAAAGGGAACAGAAAATACAATTGCAATCATGTGAACATAGCAAAATAAAAAATGAGAGAAAAGGAGAGAAGGACAATGTTACTATCCTTTTTCCACACTTCTGCTTCAAAGTAGCACCATGATCTTCATGATAGGGAGTCTCCTATGTTGTCACTTTCATAAACTAGTGGGAATTTTACATTATAGAACTTGGCTTGTATATTCCCATGACAGGCTTCCTCAAATTGCCTAGGTCTTCGTGAGCAAGCAAGTTGGATGCACACCCACTTAGTTTCTTTTGTTGATCTTTCATACACTTATAGCTCTAGTGCATCCGTTGCATGGCAATCCCTACTCACTCACATTGATATCTATTGATGGGCATCTCCATAGCCCGTTCATACGCCTAGTTGATGTGAGACTATCTTCTCTTTTTTGCCTTCTCCACAACCACCATTCTATTCCACCCATAGTGCTATGTCCATGGCTCACGCTCATGTATTGCGTGAAAGTTGAAAAAGTTTGAGAACATGAAAAGTATGAAACAATTGCTTGGCTTGTCATCGGGGTTGTGCATGATTTAATATTTTGTGTGATGAAGATAGAGCATAGCCAGACTATATGATTTTGTAGGGATAATTTTCTTTGGCCATGTTATTTCGAGAAGACATGATTGCTTAGTTAGATGCTTGAAGTATTATTATTTTTATGACAATATTAAACTTTTATCTTGAATCTTTCGGATCTGAACATTCATGCCACAATAAAGTAAAATTGCATTGAAAAATATGTTAGGAAGCATTCCACATCAAAAATTCTGTTTTTATCATTTACCTACTCGAGGACGAGTAGGAATTAAGCTTGGGGATGCTTGATACGTCTCCACCGTATCTATAATTTTTGATTGTTCCATGCTATTATATATTCTATTTTGGATGTTAATGGTATTTCTTTTACACTTTTATATTATTTTTGGGACTAACCTATTAACCCAAGACCCAGTGCAAATTGCTGTTTTTTTGCCTATTTCAGTGTTTCGCAGAAAAGGAATATCAAACGGAATGAAACCTTTGGGAGAGTTATTTTTGGAACAAATGTGATCCAGGGGACTTGGACTGGACGTCAAGAAACAATCAAGGAGGCCACGAGGCAGGGGGCGCGCCCTCCACCCTCGTGGGCCCCTCATCGCTCCACCGACCTACTTCTTCCTCCTATATATATTCATATACCCGAATAAAAAACCAGGAGCACCACGAAACCCTATTTCCACCACGGCAACCTTCTGTAGCCAAGAGATCCCATATTGGGGCCTTTTCCGGAGCTCCGCCGGAGGGGGCCTTGATCACGCAGGGCCTCTACATCAACTCCATGGCCCCTCCGATGATGTGTGAGTAGTTTACCTCAGACCTTCGGGTCCATAGTTATTAGCTAGATGGCTTCTTCTCTCTCTTTGGATCTCAATACATAGTTCTCCTCGATTCTCTTGGAGATCTATTCGATGTAACTCTTTTTGCGGTGTTTTTGTCGAGATCCAATGAATTGTGGGTTTATGATCAAGATTATCTATGAAAAACATTTGAATCTTCTCTGAATTCTTTTATGTATGATTGGTTATCTTTGCAAGTCTGTTTGAATTATCAGTTTGGTTTGGCCTACTAGATTGATATTTCTTGCATCGGGAGAAGTGCTTTGCTTTGGGTTCAATCTTGCGGTGCTCGATCCCAGTGACAGTAGGGGAAACGACACGTATTGTATTGTTGCCATCGAGGATAAAAAGATGGGGTTTATATCATATTGCATGAGTTTATCCTTCTACATCATGTCATCTTGCCTAAAGCGTTGCTCTGTTCTTATGAACTTAATACTCTAGATGCATGCTGGATAGCGGTCGATGTGTGGAGTAATAGTGGTAGATGCAGGCAGGAGTTGGTCTACTTGTCACAGACGTGATGCCTATATACATGATCATACCTAGATATTCTGATAATTATTCGCTTTTCTATCAATTGCTCGACAATAATTTGTGAAGGAAATATGCCCTAGAGGCAATAGTAAAGTTATTGTTTATTTCCTTATATCATGATAAAAGTTTATTATTCATGCTAGAATTGTATTAACCGGAAACATAATACATGTGTGAATACATAGACAAACAGAGTGTCACTAGCATGCCTCTACTTGACTAGCTCGTTAATCAAAGATGGTTATGTTTCCTAACCATGGACAAAGAGTTGTCATTTGATTAACGGGATCACATCATTAGTTGAATGATCTCATTGACATGACCCATTCCATTAGCTTAGCACCCGATCGTTTAGTATGTTGCTATTGCTTTCTTCATGACTTATACATGTTCCTATGACTATGAGATTATGCAACTCCCGTCTGCCGGAGGAACACTTTGTGTGCTACCAAACGTCACAACGTAACTGGGTGATTACAAAGGAGCTCTACAGGTGTCTCCAAAGGTACATGTTGGGTTGGCGTATTTCGAGATTAGAATTTGTCACTCCGATTGTCGGAGAGGTATCTCTGGGCCCTCTCGGTAATGCACATCACTTAAGCCTTGCAAGCATTGCAACTAATGAGTTAGTTGCAGGATGATGTATTACGGAACGAGTAAAGAGACTTGCCGGTAACGAGATTGAACTAGGTATGGGATACCGACGATCGAATCTCGGGCAAGTAACATACCGATGACAAAGGGAACAACGTATGTTGTTATGCGGTCTGACCGATAAAAGATCTTCGTAGAATATGTAGGAGCCAATATGAGCATCCAGGTTCCGCTATTGGTTATTGACCGGAGACGTGTCTCGGTCATGTCTACATTGTTCTCGAACCCGTAGGGTCCGCACGCTTAAGGTTACGATGACAGTTATATTATGAGTTTATGCATTTTGATGTACCGAAGGTTGTTCGGAGTCCCGGATGTGATCACGGACATGACGAGGAGTCTCGAAATGGTCGAGACATAAAGATTGATATATTGGAAGCCTATGTTTGGATATCGGAAGTGTTCCGAGTGAAATCGGGATTTTACCGGAGTACCGGGAGGTTACCGGAACCCCCCGGGAGGTATATGGGCCTTAGTGGGCCGTAGTGGAAGAGAGGAGAGGTGGACAGAGATGGGCCGTGCGCCCCTCCCACCTTTGGTCCGAATAGGACAAGGAGTGGGGGCCGGCCCCCTTCCTCCTCTCTCTCCTCTTTTCCCCCCTCCGCGAATCCTATTCCAACTAGGAAAGGGGGGGAGTCCTACTCCCGGAAGGAGTAGGACTCCTCCTGGCGCGCCACCTCTTGGCCGGCCAGCCCCCCCCCCCCTTTGAGCCTTTATATACGGAGGCACGGGGCACCCCTAGAGACACAAGTTGATCCACGTGATCATATTCTTAGCCGTGTGTGGTGGCCCCTTCCACCATAGTCATCGATAATATTGTAGCAGTGCTTAGGCGAAGCCCTGCGACGGTAGTACATCAAGATCGTCACCACGCCGTCGTGCTGACGGAACTCTTCCCCGACACTTTGCTGGATCGGAGTCCGGGGATCGTCATCGAGCTGAACATGTGCTAGAACTCGAAGGTGCCGTAGTTTCGGTGCTTGATCGGTCGGGCCGTGGAGACGTACGACTACATCAACCAAGTTAACGCTTCCGTTGTCGATCTACAAGGGTACGTAGATCATACTCTCCCCCTCTCGTTGCTATGCATCACCATGATCTTGCGTGTGCGTAGGAAATTTTTTGAAATTACTACGAAACCCAACAGTGGCATCAGAGCCTAGGTTTTATGTGTTGATGTTATATGCACGAGTAGAACACAAGTGAGTTGTGGGCGATATAAGTCATACTGCTTACCAGCATGTCATACTTTGGTTTGGCGGTATTGTTGGACGAAGCGTCCCGGACCGACATTACGCGTACGCTTACGCGAGACCGGTTCTCCCGACGTGCTTTGCACAAAGGTGGCTAGCGGGTGACAGTTTCTCCAACTTTAGTTGAACCGAGTGTGGCTACGCCCGGTCCTTGCGAAGGTTAAAACAGCACCAACTTGACAAACTATCGTTGTGGTTTTGATGCGTAGGTAAGATTGGTTCTTGCTTAAGCCCGTAGCAGCCACGTAAAACTTGCAACAACAAACTAGAGGGCGTCTAACTTGTTTTTGCAGGGCATGTTGTGATGTGATATGGTCAAGACATGATGCTAAATTCTATTGTATGAGATGATCATGTTTTGTAACCGAGTTATCGGCAACTGGCAGGAGCCATATGGTTGTGGCTTTATTGTATGCAATGCAATCGCGTTGTAATGCTTTACTTTATCACTAAGCGGTAGCGATAGTCGTGAAAGCATGAGATTGGCGAGACGACAACGATGCTACGATGGAGATCAAGGTGTCGCGCCGGTGACGATGGTGATCATGACGGTGCTTCGAGGATGGAGATCACAAGCACAAGATGATGATGGCCATATCATATCATTTATATTGATTGCATGTGATGTTTATCTTTTATGCATCTTATCTTGCTTTGATTGACGGTAGCATTATAAGATGATCTCTCACTAAATTATCAAGAAGTGTTCTCCATGAGTATGCACCGTTGCGAAAGTTCTTCGTGCTGAGACACCACGTGATGATCGGGTGTGATAGGCTCTACGTTCAAATACAATGGGTGCAAAACAGTTGCACACGCGGAATACTCAAGTTATACTTGGTGAGCCAAGCATATACAGATATGGCCTCGGAACACGGAGACCGAAAGGTTGAGCGTGAATCATATAGTAGATATGATCAACATAGTGATGTTCACCAATGAAACTACTCCATCTCACGTGACGATCGGACATGGTTTAGTTTATTTGGATCACCTAATCACTTAGAGGATTAGAGGGATGTCTATCTAAGTGGGAGTTCTTTAAGTAATATGATTAATTGAACCTAAATTTATCATGAACTTAGTACCTGATAGTATCTTGCTTATGTATGTTTGATTGTAGATAGATGGCCCGTGCTGTTGTTCCGTTGAATTTTAATGCGTTCCTTGAGAAAGCAAAGTTGAAAGATGATGGTAGCAATTACACGTACTAGGTCCGTAACTTGAGGATTATCCTCATTGCTGCACAGAAGAATTATGTCCTGGAAGCACCGCTGGGTGCCAGGCCTGCTGCTGGAGCAACACCAGATGTTACGAACGTCTGGCAGAGCAAAGCCGATGACTACTCGATAGTTCAATGTGCCATGCTTTACGGCTTAGAACCGGGACTTCAACGACGTTTTGAACGTCATGGGGCATATGAGATGTTCCAGGAGTTGAAGTTAATATTTCAAGCAAATGCCCGGATTGAGAGATATGAAGTCTCCAATAAGTTCTATAGCTGCAAGATGGAGGAGAACAGTTCTGTCAGTGAGCATATACTCAAGATGTCTGGGTATTGTAATCACTTGATTCAACTGGGAGTTAATCTTCTGGATGATAGCGTCATTGACAGAATTCTCCAATCACTTCCACCAAGCTACAAGAGCTTCGTGATGAACTATAATATGCAAGGGATGAATAAGACTATTCCCGAGCTCTTCGCAATGCTGAAAGCTGCGGAGGTAGAAATCAAGAAAGAGCATCAAGTGTTGATGGTCAACAAGACCACTAGTTTCAAGAAAAATGGCAAAGGGAAGAAGAAGGGGAACTTCAAGAAGAACAGCAAGCAAGTTGCTGCTCGAGAGAAGAAACCAAAGTCTGGACCTAAGCCTGAAACTGAGTGCTTTTACTGCAAGCAGACTGGTCATTGGAAGCGGAACTGCCCCAAGTATTTGGCGGATAAGAAGGATGGCAAGGTAAACAAAGGTATATGTGATATACATGTTATTGATGTGTACCTTACTAATGCTCGCAGTAGCACCTGGGTATTTGATACTGGTCCTGTTGCTAATATTTGCAACTCGAAACAAGGACAACGGATTAAGCGAAGATTGGCTAAGGACGAGGTGACGATGCGTGTGGGAAACGGTTCCAAAGTCGATGTGATCGCGGTCGGCACGCTACCTCTACATCTACCTTCGGGATTAATATTAGACCTAAATAATTGTTATTTAGTGCCAGCGTTAAGCATGAACATTATATCTGGATCTTGTTTGATGCGAGACGGTTATTCATTTAAATCAGAGAATAATGGTTGTTCTATTTATATGAGTAATATCTTTTATGGTCATGCACCCTTGAAGAGTGGTCTATTCTTATTGAATCTCGATAGTAGTAACACACATATTCATAATGTTGAAGCCAAAAGATGCAGAGTTGATAATGATAGTGCAACTTATTTGTGGCACTGCCGTTTAGGTCATTTCGGTGTAAAGCGCATGAAGAAACTCCATACTGATGGACTTTTGGAACCACTTGATTATGAATCACTTGGTACTTGCGAACCGTGCCTCATGGGCAAGATGACTAAACCGCTGTTCTCCGGTACTATGGAGAGAGCAACAGATTTGTTAGAAATCATACATACAGATGTATGTGGTCCGATGAATATTGAGGCTCATGGCGGATATCGTTATTTTCTCACCATCACAGATGACTTAAGCAGATATGGGTATATCTACTTAATGAAACATAAGTCTGAAACGTTTGAAAAGTTCAAAGAATTTCAGAGTGAAGTTGAAAATCATCGTAACAAGAAAATAAAGTTTCTACGATTTGATCGTGGAGGAGAATATTTGAGTTACGAGTTTGGTGTACATTTGAAACAAAGCGGAATAGTTTCGCAACTCACGCCACCCGGAACACCACAGCGTAATGGTGTGTCCGAACGTCGTAAAAGTACTTTACTAGATATGGTGCGATCCATGATGTCTCTTACTGATTTACCGCTATCGTTTTGGGGTTATGCTTTGGAGACGGCCGCATTCACGTTAAATAGGGCACCATCAAAATCCGTTGAGACGACGCCTTATGAACTATGGTTTGGCAAGAAACCAAAGTTGTCATTTCTGAAAGTTTGGGGCTGCGATGCTTATGTGAAAAATCTTCAACCTGATAAGCTCGAACCCAAATCGGAGAAATGTGTCTTCATAGGATATCCAAAGGAGACTATTGGATACACCTTCTATCACAGATCCGAAGTCAAGACTTTTGTTGCTAAGTTCGGAAACTTTCTGGAGAAGGAGTTTCTCTCGAAATAAGTGAGTGGGAGGAAAGTAGAACTTGACGAGGTAACTGTACCTGCTCCCTTATTGGAAAGTAGTGCATCACAGAAAACTGTTTCTATGACACCTACACCAATTAGTGAGGAAGCTAATGATAATGATCATGAAACTTCAGAACAAGATACTATTGAACCTCGTAGATCAACTAGAGTAAGATCCGCGCCAGAGTGGTACGGTAATCCTGTTCTGGAAGTCATGCTACTAGATCATGATGAACCTACGAACTATGAAGAAGCGATGGTGAGCCCAGATTCCACAAAATGGCTTGAAGCCATGAAATCTGAGATGGGATCCATGTATGAGAACAAAGTGTGGACTTTGGTTGACTTTCCCAATGATCGGCAAGCAATTGAGAATAAATGAATCTTCAAGAAGAAGACTGACGCCGACGGTAATGTTACTGTCTACAAAGCTCGACTTGTCGCAAAAGGGTTTCGGCAAGTTCAAGGGATTGACTACGATGAGACCTTCTCACCCGTAGCGATGCTTAAGTCTGTCCGAATCATGTTAACAATTGCCGCATTTTATGATTATGAAATTTGGCAGATGGATGTCAAAACTGCATTCCTGAATAGATTTCTGGAAGAAGAGTTGTATATGATGCAACCAGAGGGTTTTGTCGATCCAAAGGGAGCTAACAAAGTGTGCAAGCTCCAGCGATCCATTTATGGACTGGTGCAAGCCTCTCGGAGTTGGAATAAATGCTTTGATAGTGTGATCAAAGTATTTGGTTTTATACAGACTTTCGGAGAAGCCTGTATTTACAAGAAAGTGAGTGGGAGCTCTGTAGCATTTCTAATATTATATGTGGATGACATATTACTGATTGGAAATGATATAGAATTTCTGGATAGCATAAAGGGATACTTGAATAAGAGTTTTTCAATGAAAGACCTCGGTGAAGTTGCTTACATATTAGGCATTAAGATCTATAGAGATAGATCAAGACGCTTAATTGGACTTTCACAAAGCACATACCTTGACAAAGTTTTGAAGAAGTTCAAAATGGATCAAGCAAAGAAAGGGTTCTTGCCTGTGTTACAAGGTGTGAAGTTGAGCCAGACTCAATGCCCGACCACTGCAGAAGATAGAGAGAAAATGAAAGATGTTCCCTATGCCTCAGCCATAGGCTCTATCATGTATGCAATGCTGTGTACCAGACCTGATGTGTGCCTTGCTATAACTCTAGCAGGGAGGTACCAAAGTAATCCAGGAGTGGATCACTGGAAAGCGGTCAAGAACATCCTGAAGTACCTTAAAAGGACTAAGGATATGTTTCTTGTATATGGAGGTGACAAAGAGCTCATCGTAAACGGTTACGTTGATGCAAGCTTTGACACTGATCCGGACGATTCTAAATCGCAAACCGGATATGTGTTTACATTAAACGGTGGAGCTGTCAGTTGGTGCAGTTCTAAACAAAGCGTCGTGGCGGGATCTACATGTGAAGCAGAATACATAGCTGCTTCGGAAGCAGCAAATGAAGGAGTCTGGATGAAGGAGTTCATATCCGATCTAGGTGTCATACCTAGTGCATCGGGTCCAATGAAAATCTTTTGTGACAATACTGGTGCAATTGCCTTGGCGAAGGAATCCAGATTTCACAAGAGAACCAAGCACATCAAGAGACGCTTCAATTCCATTCGGGATCTAGTCCAGATGGGAGACATAGAGATTTGCAAGATACATACGGCTCTGAATGTATCAGACCCGTTTACTAAGCCTCTTCCACAAGCAAAACATGATCAGCACCAAGGCTCCATGGGTGTTAGAATCATTACAATATAATCTAGATTATTGACTCTAGTGCAAGTGGGAGACTGAAGGAAATATGCCCTAGAGGCAATAATAAAGTTATTATTTATTTCCTTATATCATGATAAAAGTTTATTATTCATGCTAGAATTGTATTAACCGGAAACATAATACATGTGTGAATACATAGACAAACAGAGTGTCACTAGTATGCCTCTACTTGACTAGCTCATTAATCAAAGATGGTTATGTTTCCTAACCATGGACAAAGAGTTGTCATTTGATTAACGGGATCACATAATTAGTTGAATGATCTCATTGACATGACCCATTCCATTAGCTTAGCACCCGATCGTTTAGTATGTTGCTATTGCTTTCTTCATGACTTATACATGTTCCTATGACTATGAGATTATGCAACTCCCGTCTGCCGGAGGAACACTTTGTGTGCTACCAAAAGTCACAACGTAATTGGGTGATTATAAAGGAGCTCTACAGGTGTCTCCAAAGGTACATGTTGGGTTGGCGTATTTCGAGATTAGGATTTGTCACTCCGATTGTCGGAGAGGTATCTCTGGGCCCTCTCGGTAATGCACATCACTTAAGCCTTGCAAGCATTGCAACTAATGAGTTAGTTGCGGGATGATGTATTACGGAATGAGTAAAGAGACTTGCCGGTAACGAGATTGAACTAGGTATGGGATACCGACGATCGAATCTCGGGCAAGTAACATACCGATGACAAAGGGAACAACGTATGTTGTTATGCGGTCTGACCGATAAAAGATCTTCGTAGAATATGTAGGAGCCAATATGAGCATCCAGGTTCCGCTATTGGTTATTGATCGGAGACGTGTCTCAGTCATGTCTACATTGTTCTCGAACCCGTAGGGTCCGCACGCTTAAGGTTACGATGACAGTTATATTATGAGTTTATGCATTTTGATGTACCGAAGGTTGTTCGGAGTCCCGGATGTGATCACGGACATGAAGAGGAGTCTCGAAATGGTCGAGACATAAAGATTGATATATTGGAAGCCTATGTTTGGATATCGGAAGTGTTCCGGGTGAAATCGGGATTTTACCGGAGTACCGGGAGGTTACCGGAACCCCCCGGGAGGTATATGGGCCTTAGTGGGCCTTAGTGGAAGAGAGGAGAGGTGGCCAGTGATGGGCCGTGCGCCCCTCCCCCCCTTTGGTCCGAATAGGACAAGGAGAGGGGGCCAGCCCCCCTTCCTCCTCTCTCTCCTCTTTTCCCCCCTCCGCGAATCCTATTCCAACTAGGAAAGGGGGGAGTCCTACTCCCGGAAGGAGTAGGACTCCTCCTGGCGCGCCACCTCTTGGCCGGCCAGCCCCCCCCCCCTTTGAGCCTTTATATACAGAGGCACGGGGCACCCCTAGAGACACAAGTTGATCCACGTGATCATATTCTTAGCCGTGTGCGGTGCCCCCTTCCACCATAGTCCTCGATAATATTGTAGCAGTGCTTAGGCGAAGCCCTGCGACGGTAGTACATCAAGATCGTCACCACGCCGTCATGCTGACGGAACTCTTCCCCGACACTTTGCTGGATCGGAGTCCGGGGATCGTCAACGAGCTGAACGTGTGCTAGAACTCGGAGGTGTCGTAGTTTCGGTGCTTGATCGGTCGGGCCGTGGAGACGTACGACTACATCAACCAAGTTAACGCTTCCGTTGTCGATCTACAAGGGTATGTAGATCATACTCTCCCCCTCTCGTTGCTATGCATCACCATGATCTTGCGTGTGCATAGGATTTTTTTTTGAAATTACTACGAAACCCAACAATTTGTTCACCCTCCGTAATACTTATGCTATCTTGAGAGAAGCGACTAGTGAAACCTATGGCCCCCGGGTCTATTCTCCATCGTATAAGTTTCCAATCTATTTTATTTTGCAATCTTTACTTTCAATCTATATCATAAAATACCAAAAATATTTATCTCATTATTATTATCTCTACCAGATCTCACTCTTGCAAGTGGCATGAAGGGATTGACAACCCCTTTATCGCATTGGTTGCGATGTTCTTATTTGTTTGAGTAGGTACGAGATGACTCGCGCGTGGTCTCCTACTGGTTTGATACCTTGGTTCTCAAAAACTGAGGGAAATACTTACGCTGCTTTGCTGCATCACCCTTTCCTCTTCAAGGGAAAACCAACGCATGCTCAAGAGGTTGCACCCACCAGGGCATGCCTGGGGAGCCTGACGCGCCTAGGTGGGTTGTGCCCACCAGGGCGCGCCTGGGGGGCCTAGCGCACCCAGGTGGGTTATGCCCACCTGGTGCCCCTCCTTTTGGTGTTTATTGGCTCCAATATTTCTTAAATAATCCATAAAAAATCTCCATGAAGTTTCAACTTATTTGGAGTTGTGCAAAATAGGTGGCCTGACGTAGCTTTTCCAGGTCCAGATTCTCAGCTGCCGGAATTCTCCCTCTTGGTGTGTTCCTTACAAATTATGAGAGAAAATGCATTAGAATTACTCCAAAAAGCATTATTATAGATAAAAACACTATAAATAACAACAAGAAAACATGATGCAAAATCGACGTATCAACTCCTCCAAGCTTAGACCTAGCTTGTCCTCAAGCGAAAACCGAAATCGAAAAACATGTCCACATGCTTTGAGAGAGAGGTGTGGATAAAAACAAAATACGGACATAGAAGCATCATGTTGATTATTATAAAAGCAACAAAACTAAACATAGGACTTTTATCATAAAACCTTTATCATATACTTCTCATGAATAAGTAATAGTTCATCACATAATCGAAGTATAAAGCAAAAACTCTATTAGAAACCAACAAACTATGTTCTCAGTCAACTTTGCAACTACAATTCATCATCTTTTCAGGAAGAGTCACGTGTCGGAGCCTTTAGGCAAGTCCACATACTCAACCATCATATAGTCTTCTATGATTGCTAACACTCACCTCGTACCCATGAGCAAAACGTTTCAATCGAACACATAGAAAGATATGGGCTTATAGTTTCGCCTCCCACGTGATGCTATCTATATTCAACTGGACATATGTGCCTAGATCTTTCCTCACCACGTGATGCTTGCCAAAGGAGAAAAATAAAAGGAATAGAGAGAAGACTTTGACTCTTTGCATAAAAGTAAAAGATTGGCCCTTCGCAAAGGAAAGCAGAGGTTGCCATGCGCTTATTTGTTTGTATGCTCAATCCCTTAGTGCAAGAGAACATCATGTTGTATTGCCCCTTAAGATGACAACCTTTATTATGCAGTCTGTCGCTTTTATTCTTTGTCATCCAAGTTCGTACAACGCTCAATTTTCTCTTACACTAAATGATCTCACACATTTAGAAGCAATTTTTATTGCCTTTTTGCACCGATGACAACTTACTTGAGGGATCTTGCTCAATCCCTAGGTAGGTATGGTGGACACTTGAAAAAGATTTGGGTTTAAGGGCTTTTGGATGCATAAGTAGTATCTCTACTTAGTGCGGAATTTCTGCCTAGCAAAGATAGGGGAAAGCATCACATGTTGAAGGATCTATGACAATATGACTTCTATGTGAATATAAACAAACATAAACCATTGAGTTATCTTCCTTGTCTAATGTCAACAATTTTTGCATATCATATTTTGATGAGGGCTCATAATCACAAAAGATTTCTTGAATAGTATATTTATATGTGAATCTTCTCTTCCCTTATTAATTCTTTCATGAGTTGCATCATGGACTAATGCTATGTTTGTCATTTTCTAATAAAATTTTCTACTTATACGTTTCCTTATGTGGTGCTATCACCTACCATAGGGTGAGTATATAATATTTTCTCTATTTATTTCCTTTCTTATTTCTTTCTTTATTTTTTCTTTATTTGCAACATGAAAGTAAAGAAAGCAAAAACTCAAACTAACTTTATTATATAATTTGCACACGATTACAAGGATAGATCACTAAGCAAACTCTCAAGGAAGAAAGGATATAACTAAACTTTTATTTCATCTAAAAGCAAAAGATCAAACTAAGATAAGTAAAAGCAAAAGGATAGTGGGATGATACGATACCGAGGCACCTCCCCCAAGCTTGGTGGAAGCCAAGGGGAGTGCCCATACCCGATACTCAGTTATCCTTTGGTGGTGAAGAAGATGATGGCGGTGGTGGTGAGGCCAATTGTGCCTTCAACTTTTTCATATTGTAGTTGAGGAGAGCAATTTCCTCCTTTAAATCATCGACTTCCAACTCCAGCTTCAAGATCTTGTCACATAGATCTCCTTTACTTTTCTGCCGAAAACGAGAAGGAACAAATCAGTTATTAGAACGGTTAGCTCTCTTAGGGAGACTGGACTTCTTGAACTTTATTTGCATATCCCCAGGTTGAGGTAGAGGAACATCCTCCTCCTCCGAGCTTGAGTCATCGATCCTCATCAAGTGAGCATCCTCCTCGTCATCCGTAGTTCGACCATAAGGAGATAGGTCCCCATAGGCCTTTGGGTCAGCAATGATATGCGAGACATAGCTCTCACTGTCGAAGTCTGGGGACGACATATTTTCAAAACTGCGCATGAAACAACAAGAGAAGAGAACAGAGGATTTCTCCGCGATACGGTGATCAACAGGTTCGGGAAGCATATATAGAATTTTTTTTCTTGGAAGATAAGTATATGGCAGAAAAATGGAGTACGGAAGGTGTCCCAGGTGGGCACAACCCACCTGGGCGCGCCAGGCTGCCTGGTGCGCCCTTGTGTCTTGTGCCCACCAAGGGACGCTTCATGGGAGTTTCTTTATTTCCAAAATTCTAAAATATTCCAAAACTGATAAAAAATATTTTTGCGGATTTTTCGGAGTCCGTTTACTCACCGTATCACGTACCTCCTTATTTTCACGATTCTGGAGTGTTCCGGAAGGACTCTTTTATGTGTTCTCTCGGTGTCATGGTTTGGATAATATTACTTTCAACATTAATAGGTGTACCTGAGATATAATGCTTTATTCGTTGCCCATTGACAACCTTCGGGTTAGTACCTTCAGAATTATTTATTTTGATGGCACCAGACCGGTAAACCTCCTCGATGACATATGAGCCTTCCCATTTCGAGAGGAGCTTCCCTGCAAAAAATCTAAAATGGGAGTTGTACAAAAGAACATATTCTCCAACTTTAAACTCACGCTTTTGGATTCTTTTGTCATGCCATCTTTTAACTTTTTCACTTGGCATTTTCATATGCTTGGGTTCTCCATTCTTCTAATGAGCTGATATCAAATAACCTCTTTTCACCAGCAAGTTTGAAATCATAATTGAGTTCTTTAACTGCCCCAAAAGCTTTATGTTCTAACTCAAGAGGCAAATGACAATCTTTTCCATAAACCATTTTATAAGGAGACATACCCATAGGATTTTTATATGTTGTTCTATAAGCCCAAAGTGCATCATCTAACTTCTTAGACCAATTCTTCCTAGACCTATTGACTGAAGGAAATATGCCCTAGAGGAAATAATAAAGTTATTATTTATTTCCTTATATCATGAAAAATGTTTATTATTCATGCTAGAATTGTATTAACCGGAAACATAATACATGTGTGAATACATAGACAAACAGAGTGTCACTAGTATGCCTCTACTTGACTAGCTCGTTGATCGAAGATGGTTATGTTTCCTAGCCATAGACATGAGTTGTCATTTGATTAACGTGATCACATCATTAGGAGAATGATGTGATTGACTTGACCCATTCCATAAGCTTAGCACTTGATCGTTTAGTTTGTTGCTATTGCTTTCTTCATAACTTATACATGTTCCTATGACTATGAGATTATGCAACTCCCGTTTACCGGAGGAACACTTTGTGTGCTACCAAACGTCACAACGTAACTGGGTGATTATAAAGGTGCTCTACAGGTGTCTCCGAAGGTACTTGTTGGGTTGGCGTATTTCGAGATTAGGATTTGTCACTCCGACTGTCGGAGAGGTATCTCTGGGCCCTCTCGGTAATGCACATCACTTAAGCCTGGCAAGCATTGCAACTAATGAGTTAGTTGCGGGATGATGTATTACGGAACGAGTAAAGAAACTTGCCGGTAACGAGATTGAACTAGGTATTGAGATACCGATGATCGAATCTCGGGCAAGTAACATACCGATGACAAAGGGAACAACATATGTTGTTATGCGGTCTGACCGATAAAGATCTTCGTAGAAAATGTAGGAGCCAATATGAGCATCCAGGTTCCGCTATTGGTTATTGACCAGAGACATGTCTCGGTCATGTCTACATTGTTCTCAAACCCGTAGGGTCCGCACGCTTAACGTTACGATGACAGTTTCATTACGAGTTTATATATTTTGATGTACCGAAGGTTGTTCGGAGTCCCGGATATGATCACGGACATGACGAGGAGTCTCAAAATGGTCGATACATGAAGATTGATATATTGGAAGCCTATGTTTGGACATCGGAAGTGTTCCGGGTGAAATCGGCATTTTACCGGAGTACCGAGAGGTTACCGGAACCCCCCGATAACCTAATGGGCCTTAATGGGCCTAGTGGAGGAAGTGGAGAAGAGGCCAAGGGGCAGCCACGCGCCCCTCCCCCCCCCCCAGTCCGAATTGGACAAGGAGGGGGGTCGGCGCCCCCCCTTTTCCTTTTCCCTCTCTCTCCTTCCCCCCAAGTCCTAGTCCAACATGGAAAGGGGGGGAGGCGCCCCTTGCCTAGCTGCACCTCCTCCCCCTTGCTCCTTTATATACAGGGGCAGGGGGCACCTCAGACACAACAGTCGATCATTAATCTCTTAGCCGTGTGCGGTGCCCCCCTCCACCATAGTCCTCGATAATATTGTAGTGGTGCTTAGGCGAAGCCCTGCGACAGTAGAACATCAAGATCGTCACCACGCCGTCGTGCTGACGGAACTCTTCCCCGACATTCTGCTGGATCGGAGTCCGGGGATCGTCATCAAGCTGAACGTGAGCTAGAACTCAGAGGTGCCGTAGTTTCGGTGCTTGATCGGTCGGGCCGTGAAGACGTACGACTACATCAACCACGTTGTGCTAACGCTTCCGCTTTCGGTCTACGAAGGTACGTGGACAACACTCTCCCCTATCGTTGCTATGCATCACCATGATCTTGCGTGTGCGTAGGAATTTTTTTCAAATTACTACGTTCCCCAATAGTGGCATCCGAGCCTAGGTTTTATGTGTTGATGTTGTGCACGAGTAGAACACAAGTGAGTTGTGGGCAATATAAGTCATACTGCTTAGCAGCATGTCATACTTTGGTTCGGCGGTATTGTTGTATGAAGCGGCCCGGACCGACATTACGCGTACGCTTACACGAGACTGGTTCTACCGATGTGCTTTGCACACAGGTGGCTGGCGGGTGTCAGTTTCTCCAAATTTAGTTGAACCAAGTGTGGCTACGCCCGGTCCTTGTGAAGGTGAAAACAGCACCAACTTGACAAACTATTGTTGTGGTTTTGATGCGTAGGTAAGAACGGTTCTTGCTAAAGCCCGTAGCAGCCACGTAAAACTTGCAACAACAAAGTAGAGGACGTCTAACTTGTTTTTGCAGGGCATGTTGTGATGTGATATGGTCAAGACATGATGCTAAATTTTATTGTATGAGATGATCATGTTTTGTAACTGAATTATCGGCAACTGGCAGGAGCCATATGGTTGTCGCTTTATTGTATGCAATGCAATTGCGCTGTAATGCTTTACTTTATCACTAAGCGGTAGCGATAGTCGTGGAAGCATAAGATTGGCGAGACGACAACGATGCTACGATGGTGATCAAGGTGTCGCGCCAGTGACAATGGTGATCATGATGGTGCTTCGGAGATGGATATCACAAGAACAAGATGATGATGGCCATATCATATCACTTATATTGATTGCATGTGATGTTTATCTTTTATGCATCTTATCTTGCTTTGATTGACGGTAGCATTATAAGATGATCTCTCACTAAATTTCAAGATAAAAGTGTTCTCCTTGAGTATGCACCGTTGCCAAAGTTTGTCGTGCCCAGACACCACGTGATGGTCGGGTGTGATAAGCTCTACGTCCATCTACAATGGGTGCAAGCCAGTTTTGCACATGCAGACTACTCAGGTTAAACTTGACGAGCCTAGCATATGAAGATATGGCCTCGGAACACTGAGACCGAAAGGTCGAGCATGAATCATATAGTAGATATGATCAACATATTGATGTTCACCATTGAAAGCTACTCCATTTCATGTGATGATCGGTTATGGTTTAGTTGATTTGGATCACGTGATCACTTCGAAGATTAGAGGGATGTCTTTCTAAGTGGGAGTTCTTAAGTAATATGATTAATTGAACTTAAATTTATCATGAACTTAGTACCTGATAGTATCTTGCTTGT
Organism: Triticum urartu; assembly: GCF_003073215.2. NCBI lineage: Eukaryota > Viridiplantae > Streptophyta > Magnoliopsida > Poales > Poaceae > Triticum > Triticum urartu. The sequence goes on from NC_053028.1 coordinate 604,757,824, forward strand.
CTATGTTTGATTGTAGGTAGATGGCCCGTGCTATTGTTCCGTTGAATTTTAATGCGTTCCTTGAGAAAGCAAAGTTGAAAGATGATGGTAGCAATTACACAGACTGGGTCCATAACTTGAGGATTATCCTCATTGCTGCGCAGAAGAATTACGTGCTGGAAGCACCGCTAGGTGCCAGGCTTGTTGCTGGAGCAACACCCGATGTTATGAATGTCTGGCAGAGCAAAGCTGATGACTACTCGATAGTTCAGTGTGCCATGCTTTACGGCTTAGAATCGGGACTTCAACGACGTTTTGAACGTCATGGAGCATATGAGATGTTCCAGGAGTTGAAGTTAATATTTCAAGTAAATGCCCGGATTGAGAGATATGAAGTCTCCAATAAATTCTATAGCTGCAAGATGGAGGAGAATAGTTGTGTCAGTGAACATATACTCAAAATGTCTGGGTATCATAATCACTTGACTCAACTGGGAGTTAATCTTCCTGTTGATAGTGTCATTGACAGAGTTCTTCAATCACTGCCACCAAGCTACAAGAGCTTCGTGATGAACTATAACATGCAAGGGATGGATAAGACAATTCCCGAGCTCTTCGCAATGCTAAAGGCTGTGGAGGTAGAAATCAAGAAGGAGCATCAAGTGTTGATGGTCAACAAGACCGCCAGTTTCAACAAAAAGGGCAAAGGGAAGAAGAAGGGGAACTTCAAGAAGAACAGTAAGCAAGTTACTGCTCAGGAGAAGAAACCCAAATCTGGACCTAAGCCTGAAACTGAGTGCTTCTACTGCAAGCAGACTAGACACTGGAAGCGGAACTGCCCCAAGTATTTGGCGGATAGGAAGGATAGCAAGGTGAACAAAGGTATATGTGATATACATGTTATTGATGTGTACCTTACTAGAGCTCGCACTAGCACCTGGGTATTTGATACTGGTTCTGTTGCTAACATTTGCAACTCGAAATAGGGACTACGGATTAAGAGAACACTGGCAAAGGATGAGGTGACGATGCGTGTGGGAAATGGTTCCAAAGTCGATATGATCGCGGTCGGCACGCTACCTCTACATCTACCTTTGGGATTAGTTTTAGACCTAAATAATTGTTATTTGGTGCCAACGTTGAGCATGAACATTATATCTGGATCTTGTTTGATGTGAGACGGTTATTCATTTAAATCAGAGAATAATGGTTGTTCTATTTATATGAGTAATATCTTTTATGGTCATGCACCCTTGAAGAGTGGTCTATTTTTGATGAATCTCGATAGTAGTGATACACATATTCATAATGTTGAAGCCAAAAGATGCAGAGTTGATAATGATAGTGCAACTTATTTGTGGCACGGCCGTTTAGGTCATATCGGTGTAAAGCGCATGAAGAAACTCCATACTGATGGACTTTTAGAATCACTTGATTATGATTCACTTGGTACTTGCGAACCGTGCCTCATGGGCAAGATGACCAAAACTCCGTCCTCCGGTACTATGGAGAGAGCAACGGATTTTTTGGAAATCATACATACAGATGTATGTGGTCCGATGAATATTGAGGCTCATGGCGGATATCGTTATTTTCTCACCTTTACAGATGATTTAAGCAGATATGGGTATATCTACTTAATGAAACATAAGTCTGAAACATTTGAAAAGTTCAAAGAATTTCAGAGTGAAGTTGAAAATCATCGTAACAAGAAAATAAAGTTTCTATGATCTGATCGTGGAGGAGAATATTTCAGTTACGAGTTTGGTCTACATTTGAAACAATGCGGAATAGTTTCGCAACTCACGCCACCCGGAACACCACAGCGTAATGGTGTGTCCGAACGTCGTAATCGTACTTTACTAGATATGGTGCGATCTATGATGTCTCTTACAGATTTACCACTATCATTTTGGGGTTATGCTTTAGAGACGGCTGCATTCACGTTAAATAGGGCACCATCGAAATCCGTTGAGACGACACCTTATGAACTGTGGTTTGGCAAGAAACCAAAGTTGTCGTTTCTGAAAGTTTGGGGCTGCGATGCTTATGTGAAAAAGCTTCAACCTGATAAGCTCGAACCCAAATCGGAGAAATGTGTCTTCATAGGATACCCAAAGGAAACTGTTGGGTACACCTTCTATCACAGATCCGAAGGCAAGACTTTCGTTGCTAAAAATGGATCCTTTCTAGAGAAGGAGTTTCTCTCGAAAGAAGTGAGTGGGAGGAAAGTAGAACTTGATGAGGTAACTGTACTTGCTCCCTTGTTGGAAAGTAGTACATCACAGAAACCAGTTTCTGTGACACCTACACCAATTAGTGAGGAAGCAAATGATAATGATCATGAAACTTCAGATCAAGTTACTACCGAACCTCGTAGATCAACCAGAATAAGATCCGCACCAGAGTGGTACGGTAATCCTGTTCTGGAAGCCATGCTACTAGATCATGATGAACCTACGAACTATGAAGAAGCGATGGTGAGCCCAGATTCCGCAAAATGTCTAGAAGCCATGAAATCTAAGATGGGATCCATGTATGATAACAAAGTGTGGACTTTGGTTGACTTTCCCATTGATCGGCAAGCAATTGAGAATAAATGGATCTTCAAGAAGAAGACTGACGCTGACGGTAATGCTACTGTCTACAAAGCTCGACTTGTTGCAAAAGGTTTTTGACAAGTTCAAGGGATTGACTACGATGAGACCTTCTCACCCGTAGCGATGCTTAGGTCTTTCCGAATCATGTTAGCAATTGCCGCATTTTATGATTATGAAATTTGGCAAATGGATGTTAAAACTGCATTCCTGAATGGATTTCTGGAAGAAGAGTTGTATATGATGCAGCCAGAAGGTTTTGTCGATCCAAAGGGAGCTAACAAAGTGTGCAAGCTCCAGTGATCCATTTATGGACTGGTGCAAGCCTCTCGGAGTTGGAATAAATGCTTTGATAGTGTGATCAAAGCATTTGGTTTTGTACAGACTTTTGGAGAAGCCTGTATTTACAAGAAAGTGAGTGGGAGCTCTGTAGCATTTCTGATATTATATGTGGATGACATATTATTGATTGGAAATGATATAGAATTTCTGGATAGCATAAAGGGATATTTGAATAAGAGTTTTTCAATGAAAGACCTCGGTGAAGCTGCTTACATATTGGGCATTAAGATCTATAGAGATAGATCAAGACGCTTAATTGGACTTTCACAAAGCACATACCTTGACAAAGTTTTGAAGAAGTTCAAAATGGATCAGGCAAAGAAAGGGTTCTTGCATGTGTTACAAGGTGTGAAGTTGAGTAAGACTCAATGTCCGACCACCGCAGAAGATAGAGAGAAAATGAAAGATGTTCCCTATGCTTCAGCCATAGGCTCTATCATGTATGCAATGCTGTGTACCAGACCTGATGTGTGCCTTGCTATAAGTCTAGTAGGGAGGTACCAAAGTAATCCTAGAGTGGATCACTGGACAGCGGTCAAGAACATCCTAAAGTACCTGAAAAGGACTAAGGATATGTTTCTCGTATATGGAGGTGACAAAGAGCTCATCGTAAATGGTTACGTTGATGAAGCTTTGACACTGATCCGGACGATTCTAAATCACAAACCGGATACGTGTTTATATTGGACGGTGGAGCTGTCAGTTGGTGTAGTTCTAAACAAAGCATCGTGGCGGGATCTACATGTGAAGCGGAGTACATAGCTGCTTCGAAAGCAGCAAATGAAGGAGTCTGGATGAAAGAGTTCATATCCGATCTAGGTGTCATACCTAGTGCATCGGGTCCAATGAAAATCTTTTGTGACAATACTGGTGCAATTGCCTTGGCGAAGGAATCCATATTTCACAAGAGAACCAAGCACATCAAGAGACGCTTCAATTCCATTCGGGATTTAGTCCAAGTGGGAGACATAGAAATTTGCAAGATACATACGGATCTGAATCTTGCAGACCCGCTGACTAAGCCTCTTCCACGAGCAAAACATGATCAGTACCAAGGCTCCATGGGTGTTAGAATCATTACTGTGTAATCTAGATTATTGGCTCTAGTGCAAGTGGGAGACTGAAGGAAATATGCCCTAGAGGCAATAATAAAGTTATTATTTATTTCCTTATATCATGACAAATGTTTATTATTCATGCTAGAATTGTATTAACCGGAAACATAATACATGTGTGAATACATAGACAAACAGAGTGTCACTAGTATGCCTCTACTTGACTAGCTCGTTGATCGAAGATGGTTATGTTTCCTAGCCATAGACATGAGTTGTCATTTGATTAATATGATCACATCATTAGGAGAATAATGTGATTGACTTGACCCATTCCATAAGCTTAGCACTTGATCGTTTAGTTTGTTGCTATTGCTTTCTTCATAACTTATACATGTTCCTATGACTATGAGATTATGCAACTCCCGTTTACCGGAGGAACACTTTGTGTGCTACCAAATGTCACAACGTAACTGGGTGATTATAAAGGTGCTCTACAGGTGTCTCCGAAGGTACTTGTTGGGTTGGCATATTTCGAGATTAGGATTTGTCACTCCGACTGTCGGAGAGGTATCTCTGGGCCCTCTCGGTAATGCACATCACTTAAGCCTTGCAAGCATTGCAACTAATGAGTTAGTTGCGGGATGATGTATTACGGAACGAGTAAATAAACTTGCTGGTAACGAGATTGAACTAGGTATTGAGATACCGACGATCGAATCTCGGGCAAGTAACATACCGATGACAAAGGGAACAACGTATGTTGTTATGCGGTCTGACCGATAAAGATCTTCGTAGAAAATGTAGGAGCCAATATGAGCATCCAGGTTCCGCTATTGGTTATTGACCAGAGACATGTCTCAGTCATCTCTACATTGTTCTCGAACCCGTAGGGTCCGCACGCTTAACGTTATGATGACAGTTTCATTATGAGTTTATATATTTTGATGTACCGAAGGTTGTTCGGAGTCCCTAATATGATCACGGACATGACGAGGAGTCTCGAAATGGTCGAGACATGAAGATTGATATATTGGAAGCCTATGTTTGGACATCGGAAGTGTTCCGGGTGAAATCGGCATTTTACCGGAGTACCGGGAGGTTACCGGAACCCCCCGGTAACCTAATGGGCCTTAATGGGCCTAGTGGAGAAGAGGCCAAGGGGCAGCCGCGCACCCCTCCCCCCAGTCTGAATTGGACAAGGAGGGGGGTCGGCGCCCCCCTTTTCCTTTTCCCTCTCTCTCCTTCCCCCCCAAGTCCTAGTCCAACATGGAAAGGGGGGGAGTCCTACTCCGAGGAGGAGTAGGACTCCTCCTGGCGCGCCCCTTGCCTGGCCACACCTCCTCCCCCTTGCTCCTTTATATATAGGGGCAGGGGGGCACCCCAGACACAACAGTCGATCATTGATCTCTTAGCCGTGTGCGGTGCCCCCCTCCACCATAGTCCTCGATAATATTGTAGTGGTGCTTAGGCGAAGCCCTGCGACAGTAGAACATCAAGATTGTCACCACGCCGTCGTGCTGATGGAACTCTTCCCCGACATTCTGCTGGATCGGAGTCCGTGGATCGTCATTGAGCTGAACGTGTGCTAGAACTCGAAGGTGCCGTAGTTTCGGTGCTTGATCGGTCGGGCCGTGAAGACGTACGACTACATCAACCGCGTTGTGCTAACACTTCTGCTTTCGGTCTACGAGGGTACATGGACAACACTCTCCCCTCTCGTTGCTATGCATCACCATGATCTTGCGTGTGCGTAGGAAATTTTTTGAAATTACTACGTTCCCCAGCATTGACAGTCTTTTGTAAAATTAATTTTATTTCTCTATTGCTAAGTTCAACTTGACCACTAGACTGACGATGATAGGGTGATGCAATTCTATGGTTAACATCATACTTGGCAAGCATTTTACGGAAAGGGCCATGAATAAAGTGTGAACCACCATCGGTCATTAAATATCTAGGGACTCCAAACCTTGGGAAAATAACTTCCTTAAGCATTTTAATAGAGGTGTTGTGATCAGCACTACTGGTTGGAATAGCTTCTACCCACTTAGTAACATAATCAACAACAACCAAAATATGTGTATACCCATTAGAGGAAGGAAACAGTCCCATGTAATCAAATCCCCAAACATCAAATGGTTCAACAGCAAGTGAATAATTCATAGGCATTTCTTGACGCTTACCAATATTACCTATTCTTTGACATTCATCACAAGATGAGACATACTTACGGGCATCCTTGAAGAGAGTAGGCCAATAAAATCCAGACTGCAATACCTTGTGAGCAGTTCTATCTCCAGCATGATGCCCTCCATAAGCCTGAGAGTGACATTTCCATAGGATTTGTCCCTGTTCATGCTCAGGTACACAACGTCTAATAATACCATCTACTCCTTCTTTATAAAGATGTGGGTCATCCCAAAAGTAATGTCTTAAATCATAGAAGAATTTTTTTCTTTTGTTGGTATGTAAATCTAGGTGGTAAATATTTAGCAACAATGTAATTAGCATAGTCAGCATACCAAGGAGTACTACACTACAAAAAAAAGACACATCCGTGACATTTTGGGCCGAACGAATTTTTTTCTGTCTTACATATGACACTTCTATGACGATAGTTGTGACAAAACCCGGTATCATCATAGATGTGGTGGGCTCCTACTTCTATGACAAAAAATCATGACAGAAAATGGGCTTTTCGTCCTGGGAGGGCCGGAGATGCAGCTGCATGACATTCTTTGGGCCGTCCATGATGGAAAAAACCATGCTAGAAGCGAGGGGGAGGAAAATTTCGGGGAGTTCCCGGTTACGGTGGGAGGTTGGGGCCGAGCGATGCGCGTTTCTCTCGTACACGTACGCACGTGTGTGCGAGGTGTTGGCTCTAAATGAACCCGAGCGAGGCGTTGGGCTCTAACTGAACCCGAGCGATTGCATTGCAGGCTACGTGTTACTGAACCCGAGCGATCGATCGATGGCTGTTAACTGAACCCGATCAAGCGATCCCTTCGCTACTGCTGCTAACTGAAGCCGATCATTTGGATGAATAGTGAGCGTTGCGGGCGGGGGGGTGGATGAACAGTGAGCGGTGGCGTTGCCTCTGGATGAACAGGACCCCGTGGTGTGGTGGAGGGCTGGATGAACAGTAGACGATGGAGGGGTGCCCATGGAGGGGTGGTTGAATAAGACCCTGTGGTGTGGAGGGCTGGATGAAGAGTAGACGGTGGAGGGGTGGTTGAACAGTAGCCGGTGGAGTAGCACGCGGTGGAGGCTGGATGAACAGTAGCCCGTGGAGGCTGGAGGAGGTCGACGGTGGAGATGAACAGTATCCCGTGGAGTCCCGTTTTGCGGTACGCCACACCCCTCCCGATGAATAGGACCCCCGTTTCGACCGTAGGAGGTCTGTTTCGTCCGTTTTGCGGTACGCCACACCCCTCCCGATGAACATGACCCCCGTTTCGACCGTAGGAGGTCCGTTTCCTCTGTTTTGCGGTACGCCACACCCCTCCCGATCAACAGGACCCCCGTTTCGACCGTAGGAGGTCCGTTTCCTCCGTTCTGCGGTACGCCAGGCCTCATTTCCATCGCCTGTTCTGTCCAAGCCCTCCCGATGAACACGACCATACATTTCGTTCTGACCCAGCCAGTTGGCTCCCACGCGTTCCGTTGCCTCCCGATGAACACGACGCATTCCGTTGCCTCCCGATGAACATGACGCATTCCGTTGCCTCCCGATGAGCACAACGCATTTCGTTGCCTCCCCATGAACATGACGCATTCCGTTGCCTCCCCATGAACATGATGACGACGCTGTTTCTCTGTTCTGACCCAGCCATGTACACGAGCCCTGGCCGTACGTATGCGTGAGTAGGCGTTTGAGACCCGCCCGTATGTACACATACGTGGCGGTATTTTCTTTCTTGCACCCTGGCCGCTGTACGTACGTGTACATGGTACGTGCGCGCCTCTACTACGACACGTGCACGCCTCTACTACGACACGTGTGCGCCTCTACATCGACCAGTATGTACGTACACGTTCGTGACCAGAATGACAATGCTACGTACGCTTCGACCAGGTGGGTCCCGACTGTCAGGCACTTCCTTGCGTGCGAAGATGTAGCTGGTGGGTCCCAGCAGTCAGGGGGGCGAATCATTTTTTTTGCCCGGACGCACTTCCTTGCGTGCGAAGGTGCAGTTGGTGGGTCCCAGCAGTCAGGGGGAAACATTTTTTTCGCGAAATACGGTGGCCCGTCCGGTGGGTCCCCGCTGTCAGGTGGAGGAATAATTATTTTGCACGTAATAAGGAGGCACTTCCTTGCTGCGGTCGTGGACCCAGCTGTTAGCCTCTCCACGTACAGTCCACGTCCGATGGAAGCCGTTCCTTGACAATGTTGACCACGCCGCGTCGAGAGCACCAGGGCGGTGGGCGACGGCAAGGCCTAGGAAGGGGACGACGCGGAGCCGGGGAAGATGCGGCAGTGGATGGCCACGCGTAGAGGAGTACGAGGGTTCACTAGTTCGCTGCGGTGTGAGGCTGCCGTCGCCGTAGAATAACAGGGGTGTGGGTGAGTAGAGGGATGGCCTGGCCAGCGGTGGGAGTAGTAGGGGGCGGTGAGGCCTCCGCCGCATCGCAGCCGGCCACGGGAGGCAGGAGCACGAGGCACGACCGACGCTGGTTTGGGCGGCTAGAGCAAGAAGACCAGAGGTTGAAGAAGCACTACGGCCGTTGGATGGACATCGTACGGTCACTGGACCTAGAATCGTGCATATTGACTAAGTTGACACGGCCCTCCGTCCCCGTCAACTTAGTAGGCCCACAAGTCAGCCTGCCACTATATTAAGTCCCAGCTAACAGGGGGAGTATTCGTTTTTTTGTGCGTAATAAGGAGTGTCGGGGGTTGGATGCGACATATGCCAAAGGACGGCTTATCATGGTGGCACTACAAGAAATATGTCAACTTATGACCTTCTGTCAGTGACCCTCGAAGAATTGGTCATAAATTTATGACCATTTTAGACCAATTGGTCAAAAGCTATCTGGGGGGCTCCAAACCCTAAACCATTGCGACCATTTTGGTCAGAAAGGTCATAATTTCCTTACACGAAATGGTCATAAAGCAAACAGCGCTAGTCCGCTGCCTTATTTCTAGTTGTTAACGACCAATATAGATGGTCATAGCCTTGTAAATTGTGGTGGGTTGCGATGACTAGGCGCCATCTCATCAGTTTTGCCTATGTGTCATGTCCATGTGGCAGTTTTTGCCCTAGGTTGTGAAGCAACCTATATTTCTGTCATTCCCAAAATTCCCAAAAAAATCTCATAAATTGTTTGGGTCATATCTTCGTCAAATATGTAAAAACCTTCCTTTCCTAGTTCAAAAATAATTCAAAAATATTTATTTTCCTATTCTGTTCAGAACAACAGTTTGTGAAGGAAGTACCACATTGGCATGTCCAAATAGTATCCATTTTCTACAGTGCTTTCCTATGCCCAAATAACCATCCTCCACCAAATGCTAGCTCAATACATTCATTATTTTGAGCCGAGCTTCAACATTCGTAGTTATGTCCAGTGTGGTAGTTTGCAAAGCAAGTACCACCTAGGCTCCTCCCTTTGAGCTGAAAATTTGTGAACACGGTCTTCTTAGTAACTGATCATCCTCAGCCAAAACTCACGCCCATTAGCCATGTACATTTCCCGTACCGCTAATCAAACACTTGGATGCTAATTCATTTTTGAGCATCGATCGGTCTCCTCGTGAGAATCTTATGTTGTAATTTTCTTCCCAGCACCAACCTGGGGAGTGCCCAACCCACTAGACATGCCTAGGCCACGCAGAACAAATGGCAACATCACGGTCACGCGGTGACCACGCGGCGGGCATGCGAGTTTACGCGCTCTAGAGTTGGGGCCCTCGGCCGCCGCCCAAACCTCGACGTATCATCACCAAACCATGTTTTTATGATTAAATAGGTCCTTATGTAACTAGAAATGATTTTTGGAAAAAAAATAAATAGCAAACTATGAGGCAGCTGCAGTTCAAATTTGACCTGCTTCCAGCTGAATCGGTGGAAATTTGTCTTTTTCACGAGAGGTGGATCAAAATTTTTTACACCCAACCATTTTTTCAATTGTGCATTAAATATGGCCTAGTATTTTATAAAAATGATTTGGTCCAATTTTGCAACAATTATTTGGTAGTTCCTTCACAAAAAACCCTCCTTTAGGGCACTCGAAAAATGGAAAATGGTTTTTTTGTCCAACGAAAATGAAAACTTCCTTAGGCAACATTGTTTGCCATTCCAATATGCACTCTTGTGCACAATATGAGATCATTTGAACAAACTATGCCATGAATGTGGCCATAAGATTGATCATTTGGCTTGAAAGCCATTGATCTCCACACATGATAGCTCGTTTCTAAGAACACTTTTTTCAAATAATTGCCATATTACAAGTTTGTTATTTTTACTAGGAACTTGGCCACATATGATGACACAATGCGAAGGTTTCCCAATTTTTTGATTTTTTTTGAATTTTTTATGCCCGTTTCAAAATGCGGTCAAAACGGCGGGAATGACCGTTCCTAGCTAGTGGTTGAATCTTGGAATTTTGTTGGTGTTTCTCTGATTAAAAAGATACTTATGTACCTAGAAATGATTTTTGGAAAAAATAAATAGCAAACTATGAGGCAGCTGCAGTTCAAATTTGACCCGCTTCCAACTGAATCGGCGGAAATTTGTCTTTTTCATGAGAGGTGGATCAAAACTTTTTACACCCAACCATTTTGTCAATTGTGCATTAAATATGGCCTAGTATTTTATAAAATTGATTTGGTCCAATTTTGCAACAATTATTTGGTAGTTCCTTCACAAAAAAACCTCCTTTTGGGCACTCGAAAAATGGAAAATGGTTTTTTCGTCCAAAGAAAATGAAAACTTCCTTAGGCAACATTGTTTGCCATTCCAATATGCACCCTTGTGCATAATATGAGATCATTTGAACAAACTATGCCATGAATGTGGCCATAAGATTGATCATTTGGCTTGAAAGCCATTGATCTCCACACATGATAGCTCGTTTCTGAGAACATTTTTTTAAAATAATTGCCGTATTACAAGTTTGTTGTTTTTCCTAGGAACTTGGCCACATATGATGACACAATGCGATGGTTTCCCAATTTTTTGATTTTTTTTGAATTTTTTATGCCCGTTTCAAAATGCGGTCAAACCGGCGGGAATGACCGTTCCTAGCTAGTGGTTGAATCTTCGAATTTTTTGGTGTTTCTCTGGTTAAATAGATACTTATGTACCTAGAAATTATTTTTGGAAAAAATAAATAGCAAACTATGAGGCAGCTGCAGTTCAAATTTGACCCGCTTCCAACTAAATCGGCGGAAATTTGTCTTTTTCGCGAGAGGTGGATCAAAACTTTTTACACCCAACCATTTTGTCAATTGTGCATTAAATATGGTCTAGTATTTTATAAAATTGATTTGGTCCAATTTTGAAACAATTATTTGGTAGGTCCTTTACAAAAAAACTCATTTTGGGCACTCGAAAAATGATTAAAAATAGATAGAAAGATAAAAATGCATGCAAATTGGTGATCATCCAAAAAATGTGGACTAACTTGAGAGAAAATTTTAGTTGTGCCGTTTTGCAAAATATTTTGATAGTTGCTTCACAAAATACCCATAGTTTTAGTACTTAGAAATTATTTTAAACCATAAATTTTCTGAGCCAATCAGGGCTCATCCCATGGATCACCCCCCTTAGCCGATCTGAACCGTTTGTTCTAGATGATCTGACCGCCCACCTCTCAGCAGCCCAATCCAAACCCTAGCAACCCGCGCCTGCCTCTCTCTTCCCCTCTCCGCCACCTCTCTCTTTCCCCTTCTCCCCGATCCAGATCCAACCCAAGCGCCCCGTCCTCCGCCGCCGCCCCGTCCTCCGCCGCCGCCCCGTCCCTTGCCGCAGCCACGACGTCACGGCCGTCCCCTGCCGCAGCCACCTTCGAATCCCTCCGCACGCTCGCGCCCTTGTTCCCTCTCCGCCTGCAGGGCCGCGCCCCTCGCGCTGCTCCCCGAGGACGCGGGCCTCGACCCGCGGGGCTCGTCCAAGTGGCGGGCGACCGGTGGCGGCGGGCACCAGCGTCGCCGCGAGTGGCGGGCTACCCGCACCTCTTCTGTCTTCCTCCCCTCGGCCTCGATTCCTCAATCCACCAAACACCGCCGACCTCCTCTCCCCAGCCAGCCCCACCGACGACTTCTGTGGTCTCCCATCCCCGGCGGCCTCCGCCCTCGACCCCATCGCCGGCGGCCCCTAACCTCTCCTCCTCTCCCTGGCGACTGGCGAGGGAGGATCCAGATCCACTCGAGCGTGGCTGCGGCGGCCACGCACCGGCAGAGGAAGCCTCCTCCTCCGACACCACCGCCTCCACCGCAAACACTCGAGCGTGGCTCGCCGCCTGCCGCTACCTCGTCGAGACCGTCAGGATGGACGTCAACATGTGGGATTCCTCCCCAAGTAAGCACTAAATCCACTTCCTTCTTCGCATCCCCAAGATCGATCGACGCGACGCAGCATTACATTACTTGGTCAATCAACTGTACTAGTAGTATGTGCCTAATGGATCATGTGTGTGCGTGCTGCTACCTGGGATGGGATGTGACAGGCAAGAAGACGCCCCTGGAGCATGCCGTGGATGGCAACAACCTGCCCGCCCTCAGGTACCTCCTCGACCATGGCGCCGATCTCACCCAGGAAGAGGACTACGGTGACACCGTTCTTCATCAAGCTGCAAGAAGAGGTACCACCACTAACGCTTCCTTGCTAGTACCTTCAACACTTGCTACTTTATTTCTAGCCATACACATTTCTGTTCTGGGTTTCCCCCATAATTACCTCTGTCATGGTATTTCTAGTCATGCACTGTCATGGTATTGTTACACTCTGCTATTTTTATCCTACCAACTGAACCTGTTCTGTTCATCCAGAAATACTGTAGCCATTACCAAGAACAACAACAAAATATTTGCAATCAAAGAAATACTGTAGCCATTAAAGCTTGTTCATCCAGAAATTTTACATTACATACATTGTGCTATATACAGTGGCCATTCAAACTTGTTAAACAACCTTCTGTTGTTGTTCCTGTAATCTCTGATTTGTAGCATTGTTGGTTTTGCTCTTTTTTTGTCTTAAAACTTGATGGGACAAAGATCCTTTGTTTGTATGTTATCATCACTATGATCTTCAGTTTTCCATACACTGTGATCTTCAGTTTTCCATTGCGTGTTTTTTCTGCAGTTTGCTTGGTGTGTGGACAGGGCCAAAGGACAAGATGCTTCAATCCGGCGAGAACAGAGCCAAAGGACCAAAGTTTGTTCATCTGTTGCCAAGGTGACCCCTCTCCTCCTCCTCTCTATTTTTTGTTCATTTTCTCATATGATCTGATGCGTGCTCTCTTGCTTGGTGTGTGTGCAGTTTGGTACCATCCCGTGGGGAGGGCCAAGGACAAGCTGCTCCGATCCGGCGAGGATGCCCACCATCTATTGTTAAGGTGATCTCTCTCTCTACATATATTTATACATATCCTGTTATGATGATTCTCAGCCCCGCCCCACCTTTAAGCTATGCATTCAGAAGAAACATTCTATAGTGAAGTATGGGGTTGTTGATTAAACTGCTGCTGTGTTCACTTCAATGAGAAAAAGTGTAGTTAATTCAGGTTGTGAACATTTCTTAGGAGTTATATTAAGACACATACATCACAGCACTTTGTTGAAACCAATTGGAAAACAATGGAATAGCCTAACAGGTCCTGTTTGACAGTTTTTTAACATATAACAATACTTGGGGATATACCATATACGTAACTATTTTGGTTATTATTTTGTACTCTAGTTTTTGCTTCCCAGTTTAAGTGAAGCAGCATTGACTTGTGTATAAGCTAAACTCTGTTATTTATGTTTGCCCTACATAAGCTAAATTCTGTTAGTTCCATGATCAACTTGTGTATGCAGCCCAAGCCTTCTAAAATGATTGCCTTTACTGTCCATTTCTTGATGTGATTTGTTCTTAAAATGGTTTGCTAGATAGATCCATGCCTTGTATGTTCTGTGTTCTTTATTATATTGTTCTTGCCTAGGGCAATTAAACATTGTATCTATGTGATATGCAACTCTTCAAAAAAAAGAAACTGTATTATGGAATTACTCATCTGCATGGAATTTCTATGTATTCTAGTAGTTTATTTTTGATACTGTATTGTTGTATTCCCGATCTGCGTGGGATCTGATGCTTGATTTGTTCCTGTTTCAGTACTAGTACAGTATGTTTGCTTGCAAAATTGTACCGTTTGGTTGCAAGCAAGCAAACTGAACTGAATTTGCTTCCTTGCAAACTGAACTTAGTTTCTTGCATATTTCAAAATGAGAAATCTTATTGTCAACTCTTATGCTGGTAGGTCACTGTTGGAACTGGTTCATTTGGGGTTGTATTTAAGGTAAACTTCTGACCTTGGGGTTGTATAAACTGGTCTATGGTGAAACTGTACATTCAGTAAAACTTCATTGAATTTGAATTGGATGTTGAATGCCATTTTTTGCATAGTGTAAACTACAAGCAGTTTGCCATCAAATTCTATTTCTTTTTCACTTTTAAGAAACAATTACTGACCAGCAGCAGTAATATTTATGCAAAGTTTACTGAAATTTTGAGCATCTATAGTTTATTGAAATTTTGTGTGACTTGTCAATGATTATGCAGCAAATTAAACTTGTGTTTACTTAGACTTGCTTGTGATCTTGTTGTGCAAAGTGGTTGAAGTACCTTCTTTTTCTACCCATCTTCATGAAGCCTATATTAAATGCATAATTTATACAAATTATTCTATAAGATTTGTAAAAGCACACATTTCACTATGTAAGTATGTTGTTTTATTTGCCCTTTCTAGTATTGAAATTCAGGACGGGAAAGGTGAAGTTGGAACATACTAGTGGGTAGTCTTTGCATTACTGTTGCCATTGCATTTGTTTGGTTCTCACCTCAGTAGCAGTACACTAATGCTGTTAGTCTTTGTGTTCACTCTTTTACAGGAGCGCCAGGACAAATTTGAAGTGCAAAGCCATGAAGCCAAGTGCAAAGCCGTGATGCTAGAGATTTGTTTGTTCTGTTTGACTGTAATAGGCTGTAGAGATTGTAACATTGTAAAAAATTTAGGGTTATTTGATAAATTACGTTTCTTCTATTTTGTTTGAAATAGTGATTTAAAAATGTGTGAAATGGAAACCTGATTAGTGGGATCCACTTACCAAACTAATTTGAACAATGTTGAAATATCTGAGCAATGTTGAAATATCTGATGTGTGGGACCAATGTATGAGATTATGATATGTGGGGCTTGTCTGACTAGTGGGCCCAGCTCCAATATATATGGCTGAAACTAGAAAATCGATGGATTAAAAAGGCCACGGCCCAACAATAAAAAAGGATGCAATATTGGGTTTGGCGCATGAACCCAACCAAAAATTGATAGAAAAAAACACAAATAGGCTGAATTAATGGGCTCGGCCCATGTAAAACACCCAATTGGACCGGGTTGAATCTTGTGCCACGTCAGATTGCCACGCTGGATGCCTACGTGGCCTGAGGAGGTTTCTAGTGACCAAAACGCCACAATAGACGTATTTTGGTCGTAAACGTCTTCGACCATTCCAGAAGAAAGGTCGCTATAGTTAGTTTATGACCGCCAGCTGACCTTCTGTTTTTGGTCACAAAAAGGTCGCAAATGGAAATTTGTGACCTTTCAGTGACCAATAGTGGTGGTCACAAGTTGACATATTTCTTGTAGTGTGGGGGGAGTAGAACGTCGCCGGTGCCTGGAAATGGGATGAGGCGAAGACATCCACGCCGACGAATCTTACCTAGCTTCAGGGCTCTCTGGGGATATAATACCCCTACTGCTGCTTTGCGGGGTCTCCGCATGATCACTATGGCAAAGTGTTTACACGATTGCTCCTTGAGCTATTTCCTAGAGGTAGGAGAAGGCAAGGCTAGCTTCCTCCTCCCTATATGATCTGGTCTAGTACTAATGGATTCCAACCCTCTGCATGGGTGCCCTGGGGGGTTTATATAGGCCTACCCCCCAGGGGTACAATGGTAATCCGGCTAGACGCGGGCCCAGCCGTCAGTCTCTCCGGCCGCTGTTTTATCTGCCGACTCCTGGGGCCCGCCGACTGGCCCGGTACGGAGCCGACAGGCCGCGCCCGCCGCGGGCGGGTCTTGCCGCCTGCTGATTACTGTAGCCGTGCTTCTAATGACGCGGGCTTGGTCATGGAGTCGTGGCAACAGCCCCGCCGCCTGGCGGGCGATCACTATTGCCACTCTCTGTCACATCTGGTTAATGGCGTGTGGGCCCCAGGGGAGGAGCTGGCCGACTCTTGGGGGCCGACTTCCAATGGGTCCGACTGGTGGCGCACTTGCTGTCTGCTGGGATCCCGCTGGCTGGTGGGACCCGTCGCCCAGGGTCGCACAGACAAGCCGTCGTGGGCGCAGGCTTCGGTCCACCGGTGCTGATGTCAGGGCCGGCGCGGCAACAGTGCCATGCCGCACGAAGATCTCCACGGGTACGGCATACTATGGCCATGCCTGCCTCTAGAAAGGGGTGGGAGCAGGCTTCACTGTAGCCACTCCCCTGTCCTGTCCCTCTTGATGAGGACGTGGGGTTTGTTGGAGTCGCGGGCTGACTCCCCAAGGCCGGCTTCTTGGGAAGTCGTCAGTCAGGAGTCGGCTTATCTTGAAGTCGTCCCTAGGACTCGGCCGCGAGTGGCTAGTCGGTGGCCTTGCCGCCGACTTCTTAGAAGGCGGCTCTTTGTCCTGGGGTCTTGAGGGGCGCAGCCTGCCCTGATGTCTTGAAAGGTTATGGGACTTGGGTTAGCCTACCCGTGGCCCATTACTCCAACAATAGTCCCCGAAGCTGGTGAGGCGCCGCGGACGATCGGCCGAGGAGCCTCAGCAGTTTCCTTTTCTGGGTGCCCGAGACATGGATCTTGCTTGACTTCTGCCGGGCCAGCTAGGAGGAGTCGGACTCGCCCAACTCTGACTCGCACAATATTTCGAACGTCGCGGCGGGATCCAAGTAGCGTGCTGGCTAAGCCTCCAGGCCGCCGCCCGTTCTGGGTCTGTCATGTGATAACACGCGGCCGGGCCAGTCTGCCAGCCTACGTGCGTGACGGGACAGGCCCGTAGGCGGGGCCCACCACTACCTCGCCTCGGCGCCCGAGCGGATCCGCTGTGGCCCAGGCAGACGGTTGGGATTCCCATGGAGTTACTGCGCGTAGTAACTTTGTCGTGGAAACGTGGGGGTCGTGGGCGCAGTAAATCCCACGACCGCCCCTCGGCTTCGCAGCCCATGAGGCTATAAGTAGGGGGAGGAGGGGGGCGCGGCGGAGCACGCGCGCCCCTTCTCCACGCTACTCCTTGTTCTTCTTCATCTTCTTCTTCTTCCTCGCACCGCCGCGCGCCCAAGCTTTGCCGAACGCCGCAGCGATCCGCTCACGATGAGTTCTTCTTCTGCCGCCGCGCCTCCCTCGGTGCATTCCGGCACCTGGGATGGCTCGGAAGTCCATGACGACCACATCGAGTTCCTCCGCAAGACTCGTCGGCTTCCCGGCGAAGATTACGTGCGGGTATGCCTTGCGCCGAGAGGGGAGATCTCTCCGGCGCCGGAGGAGGGCGAGCGGGTTATCTTCCACTCGCACTGCCCGCGCGGATTGGGGCTGCCGGCGAGCAGCTTCTTCCGCTCCTTTCTGGAGTTCTACGGCCTCCAGCCGCACCACCTCACGCCCAACACGGTGGTGTTGCTTTCCGCCTTCGTGGCCTTATGCGAAGGCTTCCTCGGAGTCCTCCCCACCCTCGAGCTCTGGGGGGAGTTCTTCTACTCCAAGCTCGGCACCCAGCCTGCAGGCGTGCCGGCTCAGTGCGGCGCATTCATCGCCATGCGGAGGTCGGGGGCCGACAACCCCTTCCCCACCATCAAGCTGATAAAGTCGGTGAAGATGTGGCAGCGATCGTACTTCTACATGAAGAGCGTCTTCGAGAGGGGCGATTGGGTCAACCTGCCGGCTTTTGAAGCTGGCCCGCCGGCTGGGAGACTGCCCAACTGGTCGTTCCGGGCCAAGTCGCTGACGCTTGCGGGAGCCGGCGCCGTCGCGCGACTCCGAGTGCTGACGCAGTCGGAGGGCCTGACTGGTCCGGACCTGATGGCCGCCTTCGTGGCGCGCCGAGTTCTCCCGCCCCAAGGCCGCCCCCACATGATATGCCAAATGAGCGGGCGACGTGACCCGAGTCGGATGTGCACCAAGGACATGCCTCACGAGGAGGTGGCCTACATGGTGAACTACCTCTCGGACAGCAAGCTCCTGGAGGACTGGCGGTTCGGCAAGGAGCCGTACTCCCGCGCCAACCCCCCACCCACAGTGAGTTGCCCTTTCTTTCTTTCTTTGGATTATCTTCTTTCTTGCCAAGTTTGTTTGTGCGACCTGACCAGTCGGCTTTGGTCAGAATCCCCTCCTCCATCCACCAGCCGGCACCTCGGGGCCGGCCCACGAGTTCCTTGCCGACCGGGCGGAGAGCGACGTCGACGACCCCGATCTGGGGATGGCGGCATTGGAAGACGACGCCAAGGGGGGAGGCGGCCCGTGGCTCAGGGCCAGTCCAGAGGACTGGCCTGATGATGATGAGGAGGTCGCCCCCCGCCATCGGCCAGGAGCCAGCCACCCCGGCGCGGGCTCTTCTGCCGCGCCGGGTGCTCTAGGCGGCGGGAAGAAGCGTAGGGCCGTGCCGACCTTGTTCAGCAGTCGGCCGAAGAAGCCCAAGAGTTCGGCTGCGGCGACCAAGCGGGACGAGGCGGCCGCGAAGGCCATCCGCTTCCGCAAGGAAGTAAAGAATCCGCCACTGGTCTCCGCGTGAGTATTCCTGTCTTAATGCTTTATTCTTTGTTGTAGCTTTTGTCTGAGTCTTTTACTTGCTTCCCTCACTTCAGGGCTCCCCTCACTCTTGAGAGGGTTGTCGCCGCCTCCGTCATGGGGTCGGTGGAGACGTCCGCCACCACTCGGCGGATTGACCCCGCTGCCGACCTCCGGGAGGCGACGGAGCGGAACGCGCAGGAGAAGCGCAACGAGGAAGAGGCCGCCCGCCTGGAGAAGGTGGAGGCCGATAAGGTGGAGGCCTCCGCCAAGAAGAAACTGGCGGAGGCCGAAGCCGTCGCCGCGACGAAGCGGCAGGCTGAGGAGGCCACGCACCGCCAATCGGCGGTGTTCGTCACTCCGCTGAACTCTGCGCCGCCGCCTCCGGAGTTCACGGGGCAGACTGGGGAAGCCGGCGGCGAGAACCCCATCATGGAGAGGGAAGGCGGTGACTCCTCCACGCCGGACGTGATCGTTCCGCCGCCACCTCTGCCGCCGTCTGGGAGCGCGCAAGGCAAACAGCCGGCGGACCCGCCGATGCCGCCGACTGAAGATGAGGCTGTGGCGAGACTACTCCTCCAAGTTGGCTCGCCAACGCGCCGCCGTCTTGAGAAGGCGACTTCGGTGCCACGCTCCCTAGAGACCGGAACTGCCAGCTCGGCGATCCCAGACGCCAAAGCAACGAGCGCCGTGCCCGTTGGGTGGGTGCGAGGAGGCGGCACAGGGCCGCTGAACCAGGCGCTTCAGGACGTCCAAACGAAGCTGCGAGCTGAGGGCGACGCCACCCAGAACTGCACCAAGGCGTATCTGGCTTCACGGGCAGCCGTCCGGGTATGCTTTCTCGTTGGTCCTTGTTTTCTTGTTCCTTTCTGTGGGGGCACACCAGCGCACCCACTGGGTGTAGTCCCCGAGTTTCGGGCCGGCTGCTGAGCAGGCGGCCCAGAACTTCCAATTGGTGAGTTCCAAGTACTAATTTTTGTCTGAAATAATTGTCGCAGGACTACCACAACCTCCGTGTTACTGCCTTCAACCGCAACGTTGAAGAGCCGAGCAAGCGGACCGCCAACCTGTCGGAGAGCCGGAGTGAGTCCTTTCCCTTCTTTGCGGGGGGCGCTGGCGCACCCGCGGGCTGTAGTCCCCGAGATTCGGGCCGACTGTTGAGCAATCGGGCCGGATCTCCCCGGCGACCTTCTTTATTGATGACTTAACGCCTTCTTTCTTCCTTCTCTTCAGGAGCCAACGCTGCTCTTCAACAGCAGCTGAGTGAAGCCAACTCCGCGCTGCGCGCCAAGGGGGAGGAGTGCAGCAAGCTTTCCACAGAGCACGATCTGCTAGCCACACAATTGGCAGAGCAGAGGGAGCTGCTTAAGAAGACGCAGAAATAGGCGGAAGAGGCGGAAGCCGCCCTCCTGGCCGAGTTCGCGAGCGAGCGCTCCTCCTGGACTGACAAAGAGGCAATGCTGGCCTCCGGCTTCCATGAGATTGAAGACATTGTTGATGGTGAGTTTCTTTACTTTCTTTTTTTCGAGCTGCCGATTATAAGTCATGCCGACTCCTGATTTTTGACTTGCTTCTTCGTTTTTTCCATCTTGGCAGACTTCTTCCCTGGGCATTCGCAGGCCGCCATCCAAGCCATCGAGGCTGACCGTGAAGGTCGGAGGGCGGAAGGCGCAGAGATTGCCGCCGACGCCCCCTGAACCCTTGATGAGAATATCCTGAGCATCGAGGCCCGCCTTTGGCCGACTCACCGGATGCTGCGCCGGCTTTAGCGTGTCGGCGCCCAGGCGATTGCTGCCCTGTGGCCGGACATGCAGGCTCCGCGCACTCCCAGTCGGACTGCCGACTGGCTGGAGGTCGCGGCTGGTCGTCTTGAGGCCTGGAAGGGTTCCTCGGCCTGAGCTGGAGCGCGCCAGGCCTTGGAGTTCGTCAAGGCGTGGTATCCGGGGCTGGACCTAGACCGGCTGGCCACACTCCGGTCAGAGGCCCAGCCGGAGCTGGCAGCCGCGGAAGACGCCCTCGTCAAGCGTGCCGCAGCGATCGCCAAGTACACCGATACCAGCATCTTCGTCCCCGAGCGGTCTGAAGACGGCGAGGAGGTACCACCGGAGTGGTTTGGGATGAACCCAGACTACGGCGAGGACTCGGCGGAGGTGATCGGCTCTAGCGTCGAGGAGGAAGGCGAGGCGGAGGACGGAGGTGAGACGAAAGCACCAGAAGACAGAGTAGACGGCCAGCCGCGTGCGACCGAGCCGACTGCCGCCGGAGGCGATCAAGCCGAGACTGCCCAGCCAGCCGCCCCAACGCCTGACGCTGCCGCCTCCTCCGACCCTCCGAATCCGTCTGCCGCTTCCTAAGCTGCCGCCTTATCTTTATTTTATCTGCTTTAGTAGTCTTTGAAGAACTTGTTAATTCGCACAATTCCACCCGCGGGGTGTATTTTGAACTTCTACTCGAAGATTCGGCCAAGGGCCTATGTTATGTAAATATTTATCCGAATTCTATCTTTTCTTGCTCATTGCTCTTTTGGCCTTTTCCTTTGTCGCTTTCCCTTAGTTGCCTGTCTTGCCAGTCAGACAGCCGCTCTGGGACTGTCATTGGATCGAATGCTTGGCTACTTTGGGAAGGCAAGTACTTAGCCGTTTTAGAGTTTTTTAGCAAGTTGGATAGAAGGCGGTGAACCGACTGCTTAATAGTCGGTTTGCGAAAAGAAAAAAGGAAGGCTGGAAGCCGTCTTAAGCTATGTTTTATGCTTTGAGTCCTTAGCCATTTTTCATGCGAACGCCCATTCTACCTTACTCCTGCCCACCGTACAGTCGCTCTGCAAGCTGCGGCTTCCGACAGGAGATGGCTTAGGCGCCACACACTACTTGTCCGGCTGCAGGAAGCATTTCATAGTGCAAGGCGGCAAGTCCCCGGGCCGACCTGTCGAGCCCGGTGCCAAGCGGCATAACAAAGAGTAACATACTCGTAGGCATAATTTTTATCATATAGACAAAAGAGGGCAGTCCCCGAGCTCGTCTCGGGGGGGCCCGAAGTCTTGGTACTTTAATACAAAAGGTAGCGTGGTACATACCGCATCAACTGTAAAATCTTCGGAGGAGATTTGCATTCCATTTGCGAGGAGGAGGAGGCGGACAGTCGTCCCGTCGTTCCACTGCTCTTGGGCGGCCGTCTCGGTCACGCTCTATGGTAATGTGAGTCCAACTGTGGCTGACAGTCGGATCCTTGTCTCTTCTTCCTCGGGCGCCGCCCATCGGCGTCCGAGACGTCGCGCCTTGATCTCGGCGAAGGTCATCGTTTTGCCGCTGCGGCGCCTCCGTGCAGCAGCCGGCCTCGTTCTGCGCGGCAGCCGCGTCGAGGAGCCGCTGGACTCGCTCCATCATCAGGCGGCGCTCTTCGCCCTCGAAATTGTCCAGCTCGTCCGCCGCCGCCTGGGCGGCTCGGATGTTCTCCGCTGGTATAGCATACACAGGGCGACTTGCCCCTAACAGATTGGCGATGGCTACGCCGCGCTGCTGAACCGCGCCAAGGCGGCTGGGCCCTGCTGGGGCCGGTGAGCCGCCAACAGCGCGATCCATCTCTCGCTGGTAGGCTTCTGACAAGCGTCTCATGCTAGCCAGCTTCTTCGCGCCTTCGATGAGCTGAAGGCGGCGCGCCTCCAACGTCTCCGTGTCAGCATCTTCCGGAATGGGCATAGTCAGGTCTTGTAGCGCCGCGCCAAGTGTGTCATGCGCTCCTCCGCCGGGAGGCTCGTCATGACTGATGACGAGCACCTCGGTGACGGTGCTTCCGCTGCTCTCCGCACGAGGGAGAGGCTCGTCATAGACCACCACATTAGTGGGGAACGCATCGAGCGATGCGGTGTCGGAGTCGACCAGCATCGGGTCGGTGGAACCTACAGACTCCAAGTCCATGGAAGGCTCGCCGGCGACGTGGAGTTGATTGAGGAGGCCCGCGAGGAGGCTCTCGGAGCCGCCCGTGCCTGTGTTGGATGCAGGTTCATCGGAGAGGCGAACCTCGCCGACAAGTTTGGTGAGGCAGCTGGCTGCGCCGGCGATCTCAACGCCGTGCAGCGCGTCAGCGCTAACTCTGTCTGGCGTGCCTGGCTAGCTGCGCTCGCCAGGGAGGAAAAGGGTTCCCGTCCAGAGCAGGTCCCCGGATGGCGGTGCACCATGCCCCAAGGTGGGCGCCAAATGTCGGGGGTTGGGTGCGACATATGCCAAAGGATGGCTTATCATGGTGGGGGCGAGTAGAACGTCGCCGGTGCCTGGAAACAGGATGAGGCGAAGACATGCACGCCGGCAAATCTTACCCAGCTTCAGGGCTCTCCGGGGAGATAATACCCCTACTGCTGCTTTGCGGGGTCTCCGCATGATCACTATGGCAAAGTGTTTACACGACTGCTCCTTGAGCTGTTTCCTAGAGGTAGGAGAAGGCAAGGCTAGCTTCCTCCTCCCTATATGATCTGGTCTAGTACTAATGGATTCCAACCCTTTGCATGGGTGCCCTAGGGGGTTTATATAGGCCTACCCCCCAGGGGTACAATGGTAATCCGGCTAGATGCGGGCCCAGCCGTCAGTCTCTCCGGCCGCCGTTTTATCCACCGACTCCTGGGGCCCGCCAACTGGTGGGCCCCGCCGACTGGCCCGGTACGGAGCCGACAGGCCGCGCCCGCCGCGGGCGGGTCTTGCCGGCTGCTGATTACTGTAGCCGTGCTTCTAATGATGCGGGCTTGGTCATGGAGTCGTGGCAACGGCCCCGCTACCTGGCGGGCGATCACTATTGCCACTCTCTGTCACATCTGGTTAATGGCGCGTGGGCCTCGGGGGAGGAGCTGGCCGATTCTCGGGGGCCGACTTCCAACGGGTCTGACTGGTGGCGCACTTGCCGTCTGCTGGGATCCTGCTGGCTTGTGGGACCCGTCGCCCAGGGTCGCACAGACAAGCCGTCGTGGGCGCAGGATTCGGTCCATCAGTGCTGATGTCAGGGCCGGCGCGGCAACAGTGCCATGCCGCACGGAGATCTCCACGGGTACGGCGTACTGTGGCCATGCCTGTCTCTGGAAAGGGGTGGGAGCAGGCTTCACTGTAGCCACTCCCCTGTCCTGTCCCTCTTGATGAGGACGTGGGGTTTGTTGGAGTCGCGGGCTGACTCCCCAAGGCCGGCTTCTTGGGAAGTCGTCAGTCAGGAGTCGGCTTATCTTGAAGTCGTCCCTGGGACTCGGCCGCGAGTGGCTAGTCGGTGGCCTTGCCGCCGACTTCTTAGAAGGCGGCTCTTTGTCCTGGGGTCTTGAGGGGCGCAGCCTGCCCTAATGTCTTGAAAGGTTATGGGACTCGGGTTAGCCTACCCGTGGCCCATTACTCCGACAAGGAGGCACTTCCTTGCGTGCGAAGATATAGCTGGTGGGTCCGAGCTGTCAGCGGCGGTAACATTTTTTTGCGAAATATAGAGGCCCTTTTGGTGGGTCCCTGATGTCAGGTGGAGGAATCATTATTTTGCGCATAATAAGGAGGCATTTCCTTGCGTGCGGCTGTGGACCCAGCTGTCGGCTCCCCACGTACAGTCCACTTCAGATGCATGTCGGTCGTTGACCACATTGACCAGGCCGCACCGAGAGCACCAGGGTGGTGGACGAAGGCGAGGCCTAGGAAGGGAACGACACGGAGGCAGGGAAGACTCGGCAGTTGTTTCCCACGCGGAGGGGAGTACGACTGTACGAGGGTTTACTGGTTCGTCTGTCGTCGTCGGAGAATAACAGCAGGTGTGGGTGAGTAGAGGGATGGCTAGGCTAGCGATGAGAGTCTGGTGGGGCGGTGAGGCCTGCGCGGCAGCACAGCCGGCCGCGGAGAGGAGGGAGATGGCAGTCCCGCCGGCGCTTGTTTGAGCGGCTGGAGCAGGAAGAGCAGAGATTGAAGAATCACGACGGTCGTTCGATGGACATCGTACGGTCATTGGAGCTAGAATCGTTCATATTGACTAAGTTGACAAAGCCCTCCGTCCCCGTCAACTTAGTAGGCCCACAAGTCAGCCTCCCACCATGGTGGGTCCCAGCTAGCAGGGGGGTATTCATTTTTCTGTGTGTAATAAGGAGGCACTTCCGGTGGGTCCGAGCTGACAGCGGGGGGAACGTTTTTTTCGCGAAATACGGTGATCCGTTCGGTGGGTCCCAGCAGTCAGGGGCAAACGTTTTTTTTTCGCGAAATACGGTGGCCCGTCCGGTGGGTCCCAGCAGTCAGGGGGGAAACGTTTTTTCCGTGAAATACTGGTGGCCCGTCCGGTGGGTTCCTGCTGTCAGGTGGAGGAATAATTATTTTGTGCGTAATAAGGAGGCACTTCCTTGCGGCTGCCATGGACCCAGCTGCCAGCCTCTCCACGTACAATACTCTTCTGATGGAAGTCGGTCGTTGACCACATTGACCACGCCGCGCCGAGAGCACCACGGTGGTGAACGACGGCGAGGCCTAGGAAGGGGATGACGCGGAGCCGGGGAAGACGCGACAGTGGATGCCCACATGGAGAGGAGTGCGAGGGTTCACTGGTGCGGCTGCGGTGTGAGGCTGCCATCGCCGCAAAATAATAGGGGGAGTGGGTGAGTGCAGGGATGGCCTGGCCAGTGGTGGGAGTAGTATGGGGACGGTGAGGCCTCCGCGGCAGCACAGCCAGCCACGGGAGGCAGGAGCATGCAGCACGATCGGCGCTGCTTTGGGCGGCTGGGGCAAGAAGACCAGAGGTTGAAGAAGCACTACGGCCGTTGGATGGACATCGTTGACCAGGCCGCGCCGAGAGCACCAGTTGGACGACGGCGAGGCCTACGAAGGGAACGACACGAAGCCGGGGAAGACACGGCAGTGGCTGCCCACGCAGTGGAGAGTACGAGGGTTGACTGGTTCGGCTGCCGTCGCCGGAAAATAATAGGAGGTGTGGGTAACTAGAGGGATAGACAGGCTAGGTATGTGAGTATGATGGGGCCGTGAGGGCTTCCCAGCAGCACTGCCGGCCACGGGAGGCGGGAGCAGGCGGTTCCGACGACGTTGGTTTGGGCGGCTGGGGCAGGAAGATCAGAGACTGAAGAAGCACGATTGCCGTTAGATTGACATCTAACGGTCTGACGCTGGTAGAGTCGATTGTTTACTAAGTTTCTTTTTTGAGAAACCTTGTGTACGCATGAACTTAGTAGGCCCACAAGTCAGCCTCCAAATCTGTGGCAGACAACATAAAGCCCATTTGCTATTTTTATAATTTGCAGCCCATTTGCTAATTCTTAAGTAATTTATTACAGCCCATTTTCTGCCCAGGACCACGGTCAAAAAGTTCAACCTTATTTTGCATATTTCGGTGGAGTCCAAACTGTTGTAATCCAGAAATGATAAACATTTTTAAGAACTTATTGATTTGCCAAAAAATCGTTTTGTTTTTGTAAGCAAATAAGATGTGGGACAATTGAGTTGGTTTAAGGGAAAAAACCAGTGGTAAAAAAATCAGCGCTGGGTGGGAAAAAACAACAAAAATAAGGATGTAAATATGAAAAGGTAATTTTATGTGTTTTCAATATAATCATACGTGTATATGAACTAGTAAAACTATAGGTAGAGATTAGAAAACGGATGTAAGACATGCGTTTCAAGAGGATAATAGAACTGGGATGTGTGTTTGATTCAGTAAAAAACTGCCTGCGGATGTTGTAAGACAAAATATAACTAATACTGGCAGGCCAGAGGCCAGTAGATACCTGCTGGATCTTTGTGCCCTGTTGTCGTCATGGGCTGGGCCTGTTAAAAAAACAACCCTGGGCAGTCTATAGCCCAGTTGAAACTTGCTCGACCTGAAAAAACAATATACGTGCTCAATAAATGAGAGAATTTTGCAAGTACAGACTGATAACTGGGATGCAACACGGACATTGTTTTTTTATCGTGATAATAAGTGCACGCACTTGTTTCCAAAAAATTGGAGAACTGGGAATTCGAACGGCGGGTGCTTATGCTACCCATCAAATAAAAATCAGGTGCATGAAAATTCGTTTCGAAACAAATGATTCAACT
Organism: Triticum urartu; assembly: GCF_003073215.2. Lineage (NCBI taxonomy): Eukaryota > Viridiplantae > Streptophyta > Magnoliopsida > Poales > Poaceae > Triticum > Triticum urartu. The sequence goes on from NC_053028.1 coordinate 604,784,810, forward strand.
TTATATCCACGTCGACCCTCGGCATGATGGCTGGAAGCAAATGCAAGTTCATACCAAAAGATCGTTAACAACAATACCAACTTGCGGACGACAAGGTAGTACAACTACCAATACCAAACTAACTTATAATCTTTTTACTCCTGGCCCTAGTGTTTGTCTGGTAGAAAATCTTGCAGAGGACCAGCTCCCGCTCCTTCTCTTGCTCCAGGTCCCCGAGGTGGTACTGGTGCATCACCCAGTTGGTCCTCTGCTGGTCAAAGTTCTTGTTGGTGTGCAGCACCAGAACCTTTTTTGCTGCCCGTCTGCCGGCCGTTGACCATCACCGGCAAGGTATTGCCGGTCTTGTGCCACATCGCGTGCATGCTGCACTCTGACTGTATTTTGCGACGCGTTCACGTGCCCCTTTTGAACGCCCTGGAATTGCGTTGGAAGAAATGCTTCCTTAGGCCACTCAGTGTGATACCCGCAGTATTGTGGAATACAGGTTTTAGTGTACCTAGTTGGCATTTTCATAACATCTTTGGCATGTTGCAGTCACTTGTTTCACTTTTTATTAACTGTCAAATTGTAATTGCTTCACCAGGTCTGAGTCTAAAAAGAAAAATAGAGCTATAAACAAAGGAATATGTTTGTGCAAGTAGACGGCCGATCAGTGTCTTACGTGGAAGTTTCTCAGGTTGGGTGTAGCATATGCCGTGCTCGCTGTCGATGGTTGGTATGAACAAATCGATGAGAGACTGAAATCTCGCGCTGTCAGCACTCACTTTGGCCTCAAGGTGCTCGATCAGCTCCTGGTCCGTGGGATCGAACTTGACGCCAGCCGGCAGCACCGACCAATCCTTCTTCGACTTGCATCGGTAATTCTAGTTATATGGTACTCAATGTATGATCAATCGACTGTTTTAAGTGAATAATGAAAGATTTCGACAGATAAGTGGTACTCCAAATCTGAAGTCCGGAATACCCGAACACGCCGCTGGGATTCTTGTGTCACCACACGCGCAGCGTGTTGTCACGTCAATTCAATGTGTGGACATGATGAATAATTTGACCGACGTATACTAGTACTGCTACTGTACTGGAGTACTTACTAGTCGTATTTAGTGTCACAATTTATACATAGGTTTAACTAACAAGTACTCACTTGAAGCCTAACTGATATATATATATATGGCTTCTGCACAACATCTCCATCATCATTATCAGTACATCCTATGCAGATGAGTACAATGCATTCTAAATTGATGCATTCTAAATTTGTAAATTTGTAAATTTGTAACAGGAGCTATGCATTCTAAATTTGTAACAAATGAACAGGCAGTCGTATTCATAAGGTAAAGATGAGATGAGATAGAACAATTACACAACGATAGATTCCACCAGTATAGGCAGCCAATCTGTGCGTCGACCGTGTAAACGATGCCATCATGCACTATAGCATCAGATAGAAATGTTGCCTCAACAGGATTGATGATGAGCCATAACCATGTATGGCGACCGGATTCCAGATAGACTAATCCCATGTTGAACAAGGCAATGAGCTTGTAATCCATGTAGTCTTCTGATGGTGTGGGCACTTCACAAATTACAACTTTCTGCAAACAGAGGTCGAGCCAAAAGCTTGACGCGTCTCGTGCGTAGTAGGCAGGAGTGTCCGGCGGGCTGCGAGGCTTGATGGCGGCGGTATCCAATGATGGAAGGGTGATCTCTCACGGGTGTAGATATCCAAGAGACGCCATAGACTACCGGTGTGATGGATGAGGATGATCCAGTTGGCCTTCATGCCCGCCCAGTAGTGGCCGCGCACGAAGGACATGTGGACGGGTAGTGGTAGCATGTCAAGGGGCACCACGACAACCTCCGTAGGATTGTCAAGTCGCTGTCTGGGCCACCTGCGAGGATCGGGCATCAGCAAGCAGGGTGTCTTGAAAAGAGTCGGCCGGTTGCAGACGAGTAGACACTACTAGGGAAAAGCCTACCAGCAGCGAGGGTTTTGGGCCTCTCAGTAGCGCGGGCACCGGCGCTACTAATAAGGCGCTACAGCTAACGTATAGCAGTAGCGCCGGTTGTCCCACGCTACTGCTATACATGAATAGCTGTAGCGCTCTTTGGGAAAGGGCGCTACTGATATTATCTGCAGCGCTGTTTGCTAGGACGCGCTACTGACAATGCGGCGCTACTGCTAAATTTCCCCCCTCGCTACTACTAGTTTATTTATTAGTTTTTTTCCTGCATATTTGTTTTGTATTTGAATAGGCTTTATACAATAATCTTTAGCATATCATACACATACAAATGTAATCATAGCATATACATACAATTAGTCTCATCAAATCATGTCATCATCATAATCATCATCCAACACAAAGTGGTCTCTTGTCATCATCTCGAAAATAGCGATACAAGTCTCGAATGATATGCAAATACATCGTCATCCATCTAAACAATGATATACGCGAGAAGAGCTATCACTTTGAGAACATGAGTTCGTATCCCTCTTTAGCATTAGCGTGAACCTCTAAACTAACTACTGCCTGTCGCTCGGAAACCGAAAGGGCCTGACACTCCGACCACTTGTCGTATATATACTCCTGGCATAGCACTTCTTCGCCATCTATGATCTATGCACCTGCATCATCACATGATTCGATGATATGCAACATATATAGTTGAGCAACAGAAAGAGACAAACTTGACAAAAATAAAAACAACATATCATAAGCATAAATAACAAAGTTCATCATACCCCAAAATGCCCTAACTAGAGTGATTTTCGCTAGTCGAGGAGGAGGACGGTTTAATTACATCACAAATAAAGTTTCACCGTGCATAACTCAAAGTTTTGTCATACAGAAAGTATGGACTAAACAGACACATTGTCATATATCGACAATCACTCCAACATGTCGTTCCATCCATCCAAGTCAGGGAGATAGTCCCTGAGCCTAGTGAAAGGCTTCAGGTCGAGACGCTGAGAGGCTATCCATGTTCGGACGTCTTCCCGCGACATTTGTCCTTCTCCGTAGAACATCCCTGTTTTTTCCGACGACCTCCTTCATGATGATTTGGGCAAGTTCGCGCTGGATGTTATAGAACTCAGCTCGAAGTCGATGATCCTCGATATCTCCTATGTCCTTTGCCCATTGCAGAATATGGGCATCGCCGGAAGAAGGTGCCATGCGAAGGTTCTGGTGATCCCGTCTGTACTCCAGCATGTGGTGTAGGACATAGAATCCATCATTAAGAGAATCGTCCGGTTGCTGGATGCAGCAGAAGTTGGTCTTATGGCCGAAGGCGACCCTGCTGCCCCTCATCTTCTTGTCCCTGACCTCTCCACCCAGTGATTGGTAGTGATACATAGCACTATCGAGAACATCCTTGATGTGGGTGTAATCCTTTTTGTGAATGTTCTTCGACGTGTCCAAGTAAAGAGCGTGGGAGAATCGGGGGTAGAGGATGATGAGGACAGCGCGCCCGCCGCTGCACAAAATAAGTCCTCAAATTAATTAGCCTCCACCGTGCAAATGAATGATTGAAATCGAAGGAAGGATAGCAGCGCGGATGACTTACACGGGATGATAAGGCACGAGAATCGCCCCCTTGTCCTTATTGGTGAGCATGAAACTGACGATGTAATCCCTCGCGTATTCACGGTGATTTGCGCAGACTCCCATGAAGCCCTCGTGCATGTAGTACGGGTCAGCGACACAGATATGAGATATCTGCTCAACCCCGATGATGTAGTTCATGTGCAAGGCATAAAGGCGGACAAACATAAAATCCAGCTTCTTCACGTGAAACATGTCGAATATGTAATCGAATCGGAGGAAGAACTTATCCGCGGGGAAGCTGTCGACGTACGACATTTGCCGCGGAACGTTAACCACATAGAGTGGGTATCCTGGATCTTTCGAGGCGATGAGGTCTTTCTCTACCCGCAGCACATCATCATGAAGTCTCTTTAGATCGCCGAATCTGGCCCGTAGCGCTGTTGCAGGTAGGATTGGTTGACCGGGGATATGCCATTTATCCGCACCGGGGATATCTATACGGTCCTGAAGCCGAGGCTGCTGAGGCGGTTGGATCATAGAAACAACTTTTTTTCCTTTCCTCACTCTCTTCCTAAACTTCTTTACTACCGGAAGGTCGTCCATAATAGTTGAGATGGCAATTCAGGCACCGACTCATGATGCTCAAACCCCGAGGAGGCGCCAGTATAGACATACTGTTCAGCAGCGCCATCGTCGTCCTCATCCTCATCCATGGTGACATCATCAGCGACTAATGGAGCCTCCTCCTTACCCCGTCCGCTATCACCCAACCCGACACCCGACGATAATTGGGTAGGTGGGGTGTTGATGTTCATACCTTGCTGAGGCTGCGTGCTCGTGGGTGTGCTCCCGGCCGCCTCCGGACGAAGCAGACTCTTTGGCCACAACATGACCCACCCAGCATTGCAACAATCACCAAGCCGCCGCGGTGTCTCGTCGTCATCCCCTAGTAGTACTGGAGGAGGAAAATTCTCGTGGCCCGGTTTGACACTGGCCACGGAAACCTTGAAGACATTCGGGGGGATCGGCCGGCTGTGGAACAATGGTTCCTTCGGCTCCATTATCGTCGCCTTCCCCATGTCCACCTTCTGGTCGCCGATGGTGTACAGTATGGTGCACGGGGTTTCGTCGTCCTGCAAAGAAAAGTTTGCGACGTGAGACATCCGAAAGGCAACGAAAACGGGAGATTATACATTTATATTGAAGGGGGCCGGTGTGACAGATACCGTGAGGGCGTCGAGCTCAGCCAAAGACGAAGCACCGCCTAGCACGTCTGGTGCGGGAGCTGGTGCGGGAGCAGGTGCAGCTGCAGGTGCTGGTGCAACGCTAGTCGAGCTGCTCCTGCTAAGAAGTCAGCAAGGGGAAAGTCCGCTGCATATTTTTTTGGATTTTGCCTGGTCCAATTGAAAACGGCCGGAACCAAGGTAGTAGAAATATCTAAAGCCACCTGTTTTGCGGCAGCTACCGCTGTTGCGACTGTCTCAGTTGATTTCTTCTCAACCGCAATCTCAACCCTCTTGTCGATGTTTTCTTCATTTAACCTCCGTCTTTCCTTTCTCTCCTCCGTGGTCTCACGGTAGTACTTCTTCCATGTGGCGCCATCTCCGACACCATGCACGCGTCCATACGACGGTCGAGTATCCACCGGTTGTTGTTTCAATATGTTCAACGCCCGGTTGAATGGAGTGTCCCACTTGGGCCTCGCCAATGCCTTAGACGGCGAGTCGCTTTCGGCCGCAATCCTGTGCTGCTCTCTCTGCAAAAGGCACAACGATCGTTTACAAATATGACTAACATGTGCAGTCGAATTGATCAGAAACTAAAATTACCAGCAGTCTCATGAACTCCGTAATGACCGGTGTTGTCTCGTAAACCTTTTTCACTGGGTCCCAATGGTGCCGGGCTCTGAGGACGTCACGCTCCTGCGGGACGGTGAACTCCGCCAAGGGGTCTGGGATGCCCAGACTCGCGGCTTCCGCATCCTCCTTGGCCCATTTGGACCTCTTTCCGCCGTAACCACGACTTCCGAGGTGGTGGCTCCCAATGTTCCTCTCTTGAAGCCCCTTCATGTACTTAGACTTTTTTTTGGCATCTTCGGCCTCGCAAGCCTCCTTGAATATTTGAAACTGCTCTTCCGTGATTGTCGGATTATCCTTTACAATCTCGGAGTAGGGTTCCTTCTTGTTGATGATCCTTGCTTTCACTCGATTTTTCCAGGCGGCCAACGCGTCGCTAAACTTGGTCATGGTGTGTTTGTTTATCTTCTTCATTGTCGGGTCCTCATCTGGATCTTTATAATCCTTCTCATTCCGGCCCAGGAACAAGAATATCTGGTGAAACTTCTTTAGGAGGGAGCTCCTCATATTTTCTATCTTCTATAGTTTCTCATCGTTGATGGTGGCGGTTGTCCGTACGATGCAGCCTATTTGATTGCCGTAGCATCGACGCGCTTCCTCGGGCGCCGTTGGCTCAAAATTGCTGTCGTCCACCTTCGTGACCACCACTCTAGTAGTCCTGAGTTTGTTAGGAACCCGTTGCCTGTTTGCTTTCGGTTCTACACCGGCTCCGCTCCCCGAGGCAGTGCCGGTCTCAGTCTCAGTGCCGGTCTCGATGCCGGTCGGAGTCTGAGCACCGGTCTCAGTCTCAGCACTGGTCTGCGTGTTGGTCTCAGTCCCCGATGCCACCGGTGGGCCCAGCAATAACATCGGTTGATCATCGGTAAGGCTAAAAAATTCGTCTGCCGCCCGGTAGGCGTCGTCGCAATCACCAGAACCCTGTCCTTCATCGTTGCTAGCCATGTTTCCTATGATTAAATCTAGTCAATTAATTCTAGACCTAATAAAATGAATAATGACATAAAAAAGGCCTATTGTTTTGCAGGAATGTTGACTCCTTTCTGGTGCGGCAAATCACGGGCACTCGATATGTCCTAGTTTGTAGCACAAGTCATGCCGAAATTCATGGAAAATTTTGGCATGAGCTTTGCTAAAAAGTGGACAAATCAAGAACCTGAAATTTGCCGAAAAAGAAATGAATCAACATTCCGGCAAAATATAGGCCACTAAGCATCATTCCCTACAAACAGTGTCCAAATATACACGAGCAACCACATGTGCAAACAGTGTAGAAGAAAATTCATTTAACTACTAATAGAACAAAATTCAGTTAACTTTAGTGCTCTATAATGATGAAAGGAAAAAAATTCAGTTAACTACTAATTTCATTCATTTAGGTTATTCATTTAACATCACCTAATTAACCTACTGTACCAATACTACTAGCAGCACTACTAACCTAATTAACCTAGCAAAACTCTAGTGCCCTAACTGAAAAACATCTAATTAACATCTAATTTTTTCTCTAAAATACAGAGAGAGATGAGTGAGGGGAGGGGTGGGGGACTTACAGAGAGGGGAGAGACGGTGGCGGGGAGGTGCTCGGTGACGGAGGCAGGGGCGGAGAGGGCGGTCTCGGGCACGGGCAAGGGCGGTCCTGGGCGGGCTCGGGCGGCGGTGAGGTGGAGGGCGCCGACAATGACGTGGAGGGCGGCCTCGGGCGGCGACTGTGAGGCTGAGGGCGGCCTCGGGCGGCGGCGGTGAGGCTGAGGGTGGCCTCGGGCGGCGGCGGTGAGGCTGAGGGCGGCCTCGGGCGGCGGCGGTGAGGCTGAGGGCGGCCTCGGGCGGCGGCGGTGAGGAGACGGCGGCGAGGGCGAGGGACGATTTGGGGAAGAATTGGTGACCGGGGGCGGGGTGGGGGGAAACCGCTGTTTAAGTGAAACGTAACGGTAGTGCGTTTCCGGAAACGCGCTATAGCTAAGTTAGCTATAGCGCATTTACTGAAACCCGCTACTGCTATTCCTTTCTCCTTTTTCCCTTTTTTCTTTTATTTTTCTTTACATTTTATTTTTTCCCTTTCTCCCTTTTCTATTTCTTTCATTTTCATTTACTTTTCTACTTGTTTTTCACTTTATTTTATTTCCGTTAGCAGCAGCGCTTCACACGTAAGCGCGCTGCAGCTAAGGAGATTAGCAGTAGCGCTGGGCCATTATACGCGCTACTGCTAGGTTGGGCTAGCCATGTGCGCCCAGTTCAAACGTAGCAGCAGCGCTTTTCGCTAGTACGCGCTACTGCTAAAGTCATAGCAGTAGCGTGGTTTATTTACGCGCGCTGCTACTAAGTAGCAGCAGCGTTTGATTTTGTACAGCGCTACTGGTAAAATTCTGTGTATAGGCTTTTCCCTAGTAGTGAGACGGTACAAAGACACCGAGCATGCGGCCAGACGGACGGTGCTGAGTAGGTCCATACGACTACAGATCTGCTCCAAGAGAACATCAGGGAGGGAATTCCAATTGCGGCTATGCGTGTCAGTCGGTTCTGCCATTGGGGTTTTCGGTGCCTGCGAGCCAGCGGGGAAGTGGATTCGGGCGAGCGAGCGAAGAAGCTTCTCCTTGTGTGGCCGAGCAGTGAGCGGAGGGATGTGGTACGCGCGAGCTACCAAGGAAGATGGCGCGGGCGGGCGAGCAGTGAGCGGGGGTAAATGGTGTGCGGCCGAGCTACCAAAGTACACCTGCGTAGTGGCCTAGTGGGTACTCTCGGTGCTCTATTCAGCCGCTCGTCTCACGTAGCTGGCCTACTCAGCCGCTCCTCTCACGCACACACTAGCAGCCTGTTTATCAGCGACGGTTATTGCGGGGGGTAGAACATTTGAGTTATTTGATACAACGGGACTAGGCTTTTCGCTTCCATTTGTGAAGGTGTAATGGATCTCGTCGAACTTTGTTAGTAGTTCCTTCTTTATGAATGAGATGAAGCAAAGATTTTGCCTCTGTTTAAAAAAAACACGTCGAGAGGAATTTCTTTTATAGTAGAGCTGATAATGGAGTGAAGTCCATGCGTGCAATGCCACAAGCTACAGAGTAGTAGTACTTCCTCCGTCTAAGTGTGTAAGTCATCTTACGTTGTGCATCGCGACCAAGGCAGAGAGGAAAACGAGAAAACTTAATGTCTTTTTGCTAATTAATAACATTGCATGCAATGAACTAACCACCGCATGTTATGTTTGGTAGTTTCAAGTCATTGAAAGCACGCACAACCCACATATCTTATTGGTTGATATGCCACAAAACAAAAAACGAGAAGGGAGTTAATGTATGGTGCCTAAGTGTTTTGGGATTATTTGGTTTTCGTAAGTTGACTTATACACCTAGACGGAGGGAGTAGAGCACTTTACGTACAGAGCCATATTGCACAGTTCCCAATGCCCCGCCAGGCTTTTCCGGCTCCTCGGGCTTAATTGGGAGGCGCTAGTTTAAATATGCTACTAGCTGATGAGGAAGCTGCAAGCAAGGTGCGGCTAGGGCGAGCACGCGAGCCATGGGATGCTGGGAAGGAAAACCCGTTCACGTGGCTAGGTTGTCCAGTGCACCCAGATTGTGGGGCTGCACGTCCGTTTGACTTCAAAACTCAAACTACCCGTGTAAAATATTGGCTCGCAGCAAAGTGTAGTAGTACTATTTTTTAAAAAGGCCGCCGTGCGTTCGGCCGGGATCGAACCCACAAAACGAGGTATACACTCCCACGACCACTAGTAGTACTCGTTGGAGTACAACGCAACCTAGAATCGCCTTTTGTCGCTAGTAGTACGTACATTGTTCCTTACAAGAAACCCCTATCATCTGCTGCTGGCTATAAGCCAGTGCCATGTCATCTACAACCCATCTTATAGCCAACATGTACAATAATAGATCAAAAGAGTGTACTACTTTTTTATTATGTGGCCCACTTCTCATTCTCACAAAGTGCCTAGGAGCATGTGCTAGAGCTGGCTCTTCACGAAGAGTCCGCTTACCTTCTCTCTCCTCTTCTCTTTCCTCCAACTAAGCAGAAATATACTAGTTTATTTCTTATAGCCCACTGACTCAGCTCTATTGTACTTGCTCTAATAATGCAAGAAACCACTAAAATGCCAAGAAACTACTACCACTTGCATACGTGGCAGACTTAAGATAAGACTACCTTATCAACCATTGTACATGCTCTTACCAACAAAAATCCTTGAGTGGCCTCCTACCTCCGGCCTGTCCACCTAGTCATCCTCGGCCATGGGACGCAGCTACCGTCGCCGGCAGAAGGCGAGGTCAAAACCGCCGGCGGTGCAGAGCCCATGTTGCGGCAGCCCGAATGCCAGCTCCGTCCGGCGCTCGCGGCCACTAGCTAGCCAAGATAGCTCCATCCAGCTGCTTGTCTGCAAGGTTTGCTAGCTAGATTGGCACGGCGGCACGGCGGCTTGCTCGCACGCGCCACGCTAAGGCCAGCCATCTGGCTCGAGCGAAGGCCAGCGCGGCGGCTTGCTCGCTCGTGAGTCATGCTCGGGCCAGCCTGCCAACCCGTGCGGAGGCCAGCGCGGCGTCCGGCCCGTCCGGCGGAGCGGCGGCCAACTCGCTCATCACCGGCGCCACCGACGAACACGCATCAGTACTGTTTGAAGTAATGTTCAGGAAAAATAATGATTTGAGGGGGAATAACAGGATAGAAGGTCAGATGTGGGTCCCTCGTGTCAACGGTCAAACAAAATGTGTTGGTTTAAGCTGCCTCATCAGCACGGACGTGTGGGCCAACCCTGTCATAAATGGGTTTAAACGAACCTAATCGGTAGGAGTACTAGGTAGTTTTTGGCGTGGATTAATAAATTTTGGGTATGTTTTTGCTATTTTTTGTACAATAGATTCTTCCTAGGGCTGGTTGAAAGTGGTAGTTTTTTGTTAAATACTCTACATATTGTAAGTAGGAGTGAAAGTTAAGCTTTGGAAGCCAATAAGCAAGGCTAGTTACATAGTGCATATGTGTACATGATTGAAAGTAAATATCAACCATGAGTGACTAATATCTTGATGAAAAACTCAAAACTATGGAATACTAGGGAAAAAAATGCATGGTTGGAAATACTAGCAATGTTCATGTCCGTTGCAACGAATCATAATTAGAATAATACTTATTCACAAACTTGGTACAAAACACTCTAATTTTGATATACATATGTCACTAGAGATATATTATGTTTCAATTAGAATATATTCCTTGAGCTGTTTTGGTGAGGCCAGGGATGGATGTGGTTGGTTTTAAGATACTAATTATGGGTTTTTCTACAAATTGGTAGACAAGTGGGATGTTGGTGAGAAAAGGCAACAACTTACCTCACAATGTTAGATGTAGATCTAATGGTCAGAAACGACGGATGACAGACACACCAGCATCATCAACTTAGTCTTGTGTAGGAGTACTAGCAAGATCCGTGCATTGCACGGAACATCAAGATGCATTTTTTATAAAACACTTGTTGTGATTAACCCTTGCGGGAGTAATCCCATGTGTAAAAACTAATGATATCTCGAGAAATATGAGATAATGTGAAAAGGAGTGGGGTGTGGTGGTGGTTGGTGGTCAGACTGAGCGGAGGCATGGGGATTGACGACGCCGGCAGCGGCCACCAGGCCAGTTTTTTGCAGAGGCTTCCTTTCTTAATTGCTCAACAATGAGGTTTGTTGAAGATAAGGATGAACGAGGGAAGGCCTTGTCTGCAAATGTGGAGAGGGGTGCGGGTATCTTTTAGTTTAACTAGGAAACATGCCGGTGCGTTGCAACGGGGGAAAACAGTCCCCACACATCCTTGCCCATCCTTATGCCCCTAACAGAACAAACATGAGTAATATCTCACCCTCAGGTCCACATCCTTCATTTCAATATGACATCAGACCCATGTTCCCGCTTGTCCTCTTTGCCGTCCTCGTCGCAAGTGGTCACGGTATCAGTTGTCAGTAACCAATATTGGCCAAGTTCAATTGTTGGATCGTTGAGCCTCCTTCGTGTCCTGCAAGATAAAGAGCGTTGAACACATTTTTTTTACATTCGTCTAATATAATAGGGAAAGACAATACACCTAATATATGTCCGTGTTATCATGTAAATTGAGTAGTTTGTGTTAGATAGACTGTGAATCCTTAGTTGGACTCCTCATGCATTATGACGGGTGTCACTGAGCTGAGCGAGGCTAGTCGTACGTGAAGACGCGATGGAGAAAAAAGTTCATACCATATCCCTAGTTTAATAAATTGAACGAAAACAATACATGTGTGGGCTTTTCATTTTCTTAATCCTCATAATAATTTTATTAAAAATTACATTTTTTACGATTAAATTCCTTTTACAGGTATTTTATCGGCGCTTCCAATAAATATTCCTCCTTTAGTACGTAGCCTCATGAATCCTTCTAGCCCCCACCTTGAAACCTTCCATTTTAGTCTAGTTTTTTTAAGAACATGTCACGTCTAATTCTTCCCTTCCTTTTTATTTCTGTGCCATGTCTCATGTTTTGAATTCCAGTATCACCGTTTGGTCCACCATGTATCTTTCCATGTTTTGCTAAAAAAATGTATCTTTCCATGTCACGTGTATGTTTGAATTCCAGCCCATCACCTATTAATAATCCACCATGTATCTTCCTTCCATCTCATGGTCTAATTCTCCTCTTCCTAGGCCTAAAAAAAGTTCTCCTCTTTCTTTTTATTTCTCTCTCTCCTAGTTCTTCATTGCTTTGCCATGTCTCATGTCATTTGACATGTAGTTGTCTCAAGTAAATTTCCCTCCTTTATTTTGTTGTCATGTCGTTCCTTACCCTTGGCTTATTGCTTCCCAAGTCAGCTCCTTGATACCTTAAAACTCAAAAAAGTATATCAACTGGAGGGATTATCTGTAAGCAACCAAGGTGAGGATATTTAATAGACAGAACAACCTTCACCAAAACACAAATGTTGATCTAGGTCAATCGGTTGCGATGAATTTACCTGCACGGGGAGGGAGGTCGCTAGTTTGATTCCAAACAAACTAATATTTTTGCCTTGCCTGCCTTGGGCCGGCTTCGCTAGGCCACAACGCAGACTGAGGCCGAGCGAGACACCTGAGACATTCATAAAAACAAACACATTGAGGAATAAAAAAAAGCTAAGTGTTTTTGTTTCACTGGGAACAAAAGGCATTTTTTTCTTTCACTTGTGTGGCCCTTGTGCGAGACGGATGAAATATCCTATGCGATGGATAGACCGAATCAGGAACCGCACCTTTCTTTATTATTAGGTACAAATTAAAAAGTGTTAGATATAGTACCTCCCAATTTTCAAAAATGGTTCATATATTTTTTTAAAATTGCTTTTTTAAATTTAAATTTCAAAAAATATATTTCTATTTTTAGAAAATGTTCTCAAATTTGGAAAAAACGTTTGCTATAGTACCTCCTAGTTTTCAAAAAATCTTTGTGTTTTAAAAAATGTTCAGGTTTCAAAATAATTAAAAATAGAAATATTTTTCTTTGAAAAAAATATATTCGAGTTTCAATTTTTTGTTTAGAAATTTGCTAAATTATTCGCGTTTTTAACTATATCTACTTAAAAAAATGTTTTCCTTTTTGCTCTTAGTGTCTGGCGCTGCTGGTCACTAATTTAGGATGTCGCGCTGCAGCATTAACATGAAGTTAGTATTAGTGTAGTGGCTAGCACTCTGATATGTCGAGTGTGAGCGCCAGGGTTCGAGTCTTCGAGGTGCTTATTTTTTTCTTGGCATTTTTTTCACTCGGGCTAGCTGTTGGTACAGCCTCCGCTAGTGGGCCGGCCCATCGCGGCTCGTCTCTGTGCATGTGCGATTTTTTTGGCAGAAACAGATCGGGACGAACGAACTGGTCGGACGTACGAAAACTAATCTCGGTTCCACGGTAAACCAAAAAAAGTGGAGAAACAATCCTCTTTTCAATATTAGGTAGAAATTTCCATCCGTCAGATATAGATCGGACAGTCTATATTGCAAGATGGCACACGTACCATCATCACCAACTTAATTTTTTATAAGAGAAAAAATATAAGTATGGAGATACAAATGTATTATCGATACTTGCTTCCGTTAACTTGCATCTACATTCTATTCAACGCCTCGGCATGTGGGGCCTTAGCACAATGACTTCTCGACTGTGTAAAACAAAGATTTTCCCGTCGCCGACAAAGAGGGCGTGACGGCGGCGCGCTTTTTGGCTTCCTCTAGTCCTAGTAGTCATACTAGCTGGTCTAAGCACGTGTAGATTTATTCTTTTTCACTTCTCGTGTTCGCCGTACTGGCACGACTGTTGATGAATAGACGGTAAGTTATTCACGGGAAAACCCTTGTTGAGTGTGTTTGAGAGAGAGAGAGAGACAGTGTGCGTGTGTGATATGTTAGAGACTGAGGCAATGATAACAGATTCTTTGTGTCTATGTGTGTGGAGGATAGAGAGAGACATGTACATGGGGCTTTGTATTGTGTAACGTGGAGACACATATACATAATTAAAGAGTGAGTGTGTGAGATACACATACGGACATGAGGAGAGATGAGGATCCAGATAAATGGGTGTTTGTGCGTGTCTGTGTGTGTTTGTGCACGCATTTGTGTGTGAGAGGAAGAGAGTGTATGTGGAGTAGAGAGACCACTGATGATGTAAACCTAGTATAAGGGAAGGGGGAATGGTGTGACATGTGTAGTAGCGAGATAGCATGGTGCGGGCGGGGGGAGCAGACTATTTGAAAGAGACATCGAGTGTGTGTGTGGGAGAGGGGTGTGAGAGCGAGAGAAAGAGAGAGCTAGCGACAGAGAGAGAGAGGAAGGGAGGGAGAAAGAGGGGTCGTTTGTGTCCATAAATGACGTATAGATAGGGAGACAATGTTGATGTTGTCCGAAATTGGCCTATGAACGAAGACGCAAGGGAAGCGAGTCATAGTGTGTGTGATAGGGACTTCATGAGAGATCTAGAATAGATGGTGTAGAGAACCATGTGCGAAATCGAGAATGATTATACATTAGGAAGCTATGCAAAGAGTCACGACATATATGTATATAGGGAAGGAGCTGGGGCGGGTTCGCGTGTGGGAGAGATAGAAAGAGGAGAGTGGTGCACAAGGAGACAAAGTGTGCTTGTTTGCAGTGGAGGTGGTGTGTGAGGTGAGTGCATGAGAACCACATAACTAGAGAGATAGACGTTTGGGGGCGAAGTTTTGTGTGTATGGGAAATATACACTCTACATAGTGCGTGTGCTTAGGTAAGAGAGATAGCGGGAGACCTAGAGAGTGAGGGAAGAGATGTGTGCATGCCCGAGAGACAAAGTGATAGAGACCTATGTTGGGGTCCGGACTTTACAAGAGAGAGGGGTGTTAATGTGCTCGTGTGTTGGTGTTTGGGGGAGAGAACGACTTCTCTATATGTGTGTGGTGGTGGTGGTGGTGGGGGTTGACTTAAGATAAAGAGTGAGGTGTCTATATTTGAGGGACTTTAGCATAATTGAGATATTGTGCACTCATGGTTGATCAATTTGTTTCACAGTTTGTACTATGAGATAACGATACTTTTGAACATGCGTGATATACTTTGATGTACCAGAATTACAAACCTAAGAATGGAATTTTGGAATTCAACTCCATCATTAGCTTTTGTAATTCATTTAAATGAAGGTACATTTTTTAAGCCGGGATTTCGTGATTTCAAATTCATATATCAAACTTAGAGATATACACATACGGGCATGTTCAAACTTTATAATCGTTCACTTTATTCATACACATACACATTTTTGCTTTTGTCATCATATTTAAGATAAACACATTTGAAATTTCATTTGAATTGGACCATATGATGGTATTTGCTTGTAGTAGCTCAATGATCCATATTTGAATTGAATGGACAATCTAAGTTTTGAGTTGGAGACATTGATTTTCAAAACTTGCACATTTTCTTGCGTGTAAAACAAACAAATTGTCGGCCATGATATCATAGTCGGCCGCACGAAAACAGAATACTTATAATTTTAGGCGCCAAAAGCTTTCAAACTTCCCACTCACATCAAAATATCACGCGCCCGAAAGTTTAGCCCTGCGATATTCCTGTTTTACCCCTGCCACATGAACGGAAAAGGGCTGCTTTTATAACTTCATTGTTTTCCCCTCTTTGCCCCCAATATTCTTCCCCAGAGCCCCTTCCCTTCCCCTCCCCGACCCCCCAACCACGGCAAGCCGCCGAATCTAGTCCTCCATCGCAGCGGTGGACCTCACACCCCGCCGGATCTACCTTCCGCTCCTTGGAACCCCCAACTGCCAACTCACCACTTCACCGGAGCCGCTTTAGCGACTGGTTTGTCCATCGCTCCAGATCTCCTTGACCGCCATCATGGTCCACCGCATCAGATCTGCTTAACCGACGCCCTCGTCCACCACAACATAGGCCCTTCACTGACTCCCTTGTCCGCCCCTTCGCTGGCCCTTCATACAAGCCCTCGTCCGTGATACGTCTCCAACGTATCTATAATTTTTGATTGCTCCATGCTATGTTATCTACTGTTTTGGGCAATATTGGGCTTTATTATCCACTTTTATATTATTTTTGGGACTAACCTATTAACCGGAGGCCCAGCCCAGAATTGCTGTTTTTTGCCTATTTCAGTGTTTCGAAGAAAAGGAATATCAAACGGAGTCAGAACGGAACGAAATCAACTGGAGAAGTTATTTTTGGAAGGAAAGCTATCGGAAAAGCTTGGAGTTCACGTCAGGAAAGAAGGGAGGTGCTCACGAGAGGGCGCGCCCCCCTGCCTCGTGGACCCCCCTTCGGTCTCCTGACGTATCTCTTTCACCCATATATACCTACGTATCCTAAAACTTCCACAAGCGACAATAGATCGGGAGTTCCGCCGCCAGAAGCATCCGTAGCCACCGAAAACCAATCTAGACTCGTTTCGGCACCCTGCCGGAGGGGGCAATCCTTTCCCGGTGGCCATCTTCATCATCCCGATGCTCTCCATGACGAGGAGGGAGTAGTTCTCCCTCGGGGCTGAGGGTATGTACTAGTAGCTATATGTTTGATCTCTCTCTCTCTCTCGTGTTCTTGAGGTGATACGATCTTGATGTATCGCGAGCTTTGCTATTATAATTGGATCCTATGATGTTTCTTCCCCCCTCTACTCTCTTGTAATGAATTGAGTTTCCCCTTTGAAGTAATCTTATCGGATTGAGTCTTTAAAGATTTGAGAACACTTGATGTATGTCTTGCCGTGGATATCTGTGGTGACAATGGGATATCACGTGATTCACTTGATGTATGTTTTGGTGATCAACTTGCGGGTTCCGCCCATGAACCTATGCATAGGGGTTGGCACACGTTTTCGTCGTGATTCTCCGGTAGAACTTTGGGGCACTCTTTGAGGTTCTATGTGTTGGTTGAATAGATGAATATGAGATTGTGTGATGCATATCGTATAATCATACCCACGGATACTTGAGGTGACATTGGAGTATCTAGGTGACATTAGGGTTTTGGTTGATTTGTGTCTTAAGGTGTTATTCTAGTACGAACTCTAGGGTTGTTTGTGACACTTATAGGAATAGCCCAACGGATTGATTGAAAAGAATAACTTTGAGGTGGTTTCGTACCCTACCATAATCTCTTCGTTCGTTCTCCGCTATTAGTGACTTTGGAGTGACTCTTTGTTGCATGTTGAGGGATAGTTATATGATCCAATTATGTTATCATTGTTGAGGGAACTTACACTAGAGAAAGTATGAACCCCAGGCCTTATTTCCTATCATTGCAATACCGTTTACACTCACTTTTATCACTTGCTACCTTGCTGTTTTTATTATTTCAGATTACAAATACCTTTATCTACTATTCATATACCACTTGTTTCACCATCTCTTCTCCGAACTAGTGCAACTATACAATTTACCGTTGTATTGGGTGTGTTGGGGACACAAGAGACTCTTTGTTATTTGGTTGCAGGGTTGCTTGAGAGAGACCATCTTCACCCTACGCCTCCTACGTATTGATAAACCTTGGGTCATCCACTTGAGAGAAATTTGCTACTGTCCTACAAACCTCTGCACTTGGAGGCCCAACAATGTTTACAAGAAGAAGGTTGTGTAGTAGACATCAAGCTCTTTTCTGGAGTTGTTGCCGGGGAGGTTAGCGCTTGAAGGTATATCTTTAGATTTTGCAATCGAGTCTTTTAGTTTCTTATTTTATCACTAGTTTAGTTTATAAAAGAGAACTATAAAAAATGGAATTGAGTTTGTCTCATACGCTTCACCTTTTTAATATCTTTCGTGAGTACGATGGAAAGGATAATTGTGCTCAAGTGCTAGAAGAAGAAATCTATAAAATGTTTGGCACTAAATATTTGAGTGATGAGCATGATTGCAATGTTGTTAGTACGAATTATTTGAATATCCATGATACTAATGATGATTGCACTAGTTATGATGAAAATGTCTCCTATAAACATGTCAATTTTTGTGGAGTGCATTGGGTTTGCAAGTATACACCAAATAGGGAAGATAGATATTGCAAGAGGCATAAGTATTTAGAAACCAAATTGTTGCAAGAAGAGCTAGATGAATGTGCTGAAAATTTAAATTATATTGGCCATACTTGTGAGCTTTGCAATGAACATGATCATTTCAATACCCAATGCAAATTGTTTCATGATCGTATCGTGTCCAAAAATTGTGATGACTTGATTTCCCTTGCACATCATAATGAACTTAGTTTGCTCTTGGGTTATGAAGAAATGAAACATATAACTAAGGATATTCCAAAATTTGCCCTTGATAAAGTTCTTCATTTTGATCTAGAGGAAATTTATATGTATTGTACGGTGAATCGCATTGAAAATCCTTATATTGCCAATTACATAAAGAAAAGAAAACAAATAGAAGATGAAGAGAATACTAATGAAAGGGAAGAGACTTCCCAATACCCTTCTATTATTTCTTATGATGAATCAGGTAACGAGGAGGAGCCTCCTATTCAACCAATCTCATTAATAAGGAGCTCCAAAAAGAGGATTGAACCCACACATGATGTGGTGAAGAAGAAGAAAAGAAAAAAGAAAGAGAGGTAAAAAGATATCTCTCCCAAATAATGCTGCTCATATTACTATTATGCCTCATGAAAATATAATTGTGGAAGATAATGATACTTCTTATAATCTTGAAAATCTTTTTGGCACTTGCTTGGAAAAATATGATAATTGCTATACTATTGGTGCTATCCATACTATTAATTATGAGAGTGATTATGCTTATGATATGAAAAGGCCCAAGCTTGCGGATGCTATGTTTGATGAAGATGATGTTTTTGAGAATATATTTGCTGCAATTAGTGTTTGTCCCAAGCTTGGGGATGCTACGTTTAATGAAGATGATATTTGTAGTCTCCCAAGTTTTGATATGCAAATTTATAATGATGATAGCATGCCTCCTACTTATGATAATTATTGTGATGATACATATGCTATAAAAAGTAGTGATTATATTTATAAAACTTTTCATGATTATGGTTACCCCTTTTCTGAACATTACTCTTTTAATGTGGAAACAATTTATAGTATCCAAGTCTCTTATGATACTCCCACTATTATTCATGAGAAGAATTTTGCTTGTGTGGAGAGTAGTAAAATTTCTATGCTTGTAGATCATGAAAAGAATGCTTTAGGTGCTGGTTATATTGTTGAATTCATTCATGATGCTACTGAAAATTACTATGAGGGAGGAACTTATGCTTGTAGGAATGGCAATAATATCAAGTTTCCTCTCTATGTGCTTAAAGTTTTGAAGTTATGCTTGTTTTACCATCCTATGCAAATTGATTCTTGTTCCCAAAAGTTGTTTGCTCACAAAATCCCTATGCATAGGAAGTGGGTTAGACTTAAATGTGCTAGTCATATTCTTCATGATGCTCTCTTTATGTTACAATTCTTATCTTTTATGTGAGCATCATTGAAATCATCATGCCTAGCTAGGGGCGTTAAACGATAGCGCTTGTTGGGAGGCAACCCAATTTTATTTTAGTTCCTTGCTTTTTGTTCCTGTTTAGTAATAAATAATTCATCTAGCCTCTGCTTAGATGTGGTTTTATGCTTTTAATTAGTGTTTGTGCCAAGTAGAACCTTTGGGAAGACTTGGGGAAAGTCTTGTTGATCATGCTGTAAAAAACAGAAACTTTAGCGCTCACAAGAATTGCTACCATTTTTATTTGGAAAGTGCTATTTAGTTAATTCCTTTTGAAGATGATTAATAGATAAATTCATCATGTCCATAAATTTATTTTTCATCATGTCCATAAATTTATTTTAGAATTATATGAGTTCCAGAAGTATACGTTTGATCCAGATTACTACAGACTGCTCTGTTTTTGACAGATTCTGTTTTTTATGTGTTGTTTGCTTATTTCGATGAATCTATGAGTACTATCGGAGGGTATGAACCATAGATAAGTTGGAATACAGTAGGTTTAACACCAATATAAATAAAGAATGAGTTCATTACAGTACCTTGAAGTGGTGATTTATTTTCTTATACTAACGGAGCTCATGAGTTTTGTACTTTAAGTTTTGTGTTGTGAAGTTTTCAAGTTTTGGGTAAGGATTCGATGGACTATGGAATAAGGAGTGGCAAGAGCCTAAGCTTGGCGACGCCCAAGGCACCCCAAGGTAATATTCAAGGACAACCAAAAGCCTAAGCTTGGGGATGCCCAGGAAGGCATCCCCTCTTTCGTCTTCGTTCATCGGTAACTTTACTTGGAGCTATATTTTTATTCACCACATGATATGTGTTTTGCTTGGAGTGTCAATTTATTTTGTTAGAATTTTCTTGCTGTTATTTAGAACAATGTTTTGCATATTTTATTTCAATAAAAGTGGCATTGATAGCCTTTACTATGCCTATGTTAGAAGTCCACATGTTGCTGTTTGAAAACAGAAAGTTTACCGCTGTTGCAATAATTCCCTAGAAAATTCAGAATGTGATAAAATGTTTAAACATTTTGCATATTAAGATCTGATAAATTTACTACAGTTGGAATTTTCTTTCATAATTTTTGGAGCTAGGGAAGTATGGATGTTGCTGCATTCTTTACAGATTATCCTGTTTAGGCAGATTGCTGTTATGTTTGCATTGTTTGCATATGTTTGCTTATTTAATGATTCTATTTGAGGATAGGACTATTAAATATGCAGAGGCATTTAGTATGAAATGTTGAATAATAATTTTTAGTGATTTTCTACATTAGAGTATGATAATGTTTTGGCAATGGTTTATACTAACTTATCTCACGAGTCCTTGTTGAGTTTTGTGTGGATGAAGTTTTTGAGATTTAGGGAGACCGTGATATGAGAGGAATTAAGGAGACACAAAAGCTCAAGCTTGGGGATGCCCAAGGCATACCAAGATAATATTTCAAGAAGTCTCAAGCATCTAAGCTTGGGGATGCCCCGGTTGGCATCCCACCTTTCTTCTTCAACAACTATCGGTTAGTTTCGGTTGATCCTAAGTTTTTGCTTCTTCACATGATGTTTGCCATTCTTAGAATGTCATTTTATTTTGCTTTGCTTGCTGTTTGAATAAAATACCAAGATCTGAAATTCTTAAATGTTAGAGTTCACATAGTTGCATAATTATTCGACTACCCATTGATCTTCACGTATATCTTTCGGAGTAGTTTGTCGTTTGCTCTAGTGCTTCACTTATATCTTTTAGAGCATGGTGGTAGTTTTATTTTGAAGAAATAGATGAACTCTCATGCTTCACTTAGATTATTTTTAGAGTCTTAAATATCATGGTAATTTTCTTAAAATCCTAATATGCTAAGTATACAAGATTAGTAAAAACTTTCATATAGAGTATTGAATACTAAGAGAAGTTTGATGCTTGATGATTGTTTTGGGATATGGAGGTAATAATGTCAAAGTAGTGCTAGTTGAGTAGTTGTGAATTTGAGAAATGCTTGTGTTGAAGTTTGCAAGTCCCGTAGCATGCACGTATGGTAAACGTTGTGTAACAAATTTGAAACATGATGTGTTATTTGATTGTCCTCCTTATGAGTGGCAGTCGGGGACGAGCGATGGTCTTTTCCTACCAATCTATCCCCCTAGGAGCATGCGCGTAGTACCGAGGTTTTTGATGACTTGTAGACTTTTGCAATAAGTATGTGAGTTCTTTATGACTAATGTTGAGTCCATGGATTATACGCACTCTCACCCTTCCATCCTTGCTAGCCTCTTCGGTACCGTGCATTGCCCTTTCTCACATTGAGAGTTGGTGCAAACTTCGCCGGTGCATCCAAACCCCGTGATATGATACGCTCTTTCACACATAAACCTTCTTATATCTTCCTCAACACAGCCACCATACCTACCTATTATGGCATTTCCATAGCCATTCCGAGATATATTGCCATGCAACTTTCCACCATTCCGTTTATCATGACACATTCATCACTGTCATATTGCTTAGCATGATCATGTAGTTGACATAGTATTTGTGGCAAAGCCACCGTTCATAATTCTTTCATACATGTCACACTTGATTGATTGCATATCCCGGTACACCGCCGGAGGTATTCATATAGAGTCATCTTTGTTCTAGTATCGAGTTGTAATCATTGAGTTGTAAATAAATAGAAGTGTGATGATCATCATTATTAGAGCATTGTCCCAAGTGAGGAATAAAAAAGAGAAAGGCCATAAAAAAGGGAGAAGGCCCAAAAAAAGAGAAAGGCCATAAAAAAGAGAAGGCCCAAAAAAATGAGAGAAAAAGGGAGAAGGGACAATGTTACTATCCTTTTACCACACTTGTGCTTCAAAGTAGCACCATGATCTTCATAGTAGAGAGTCTCTTATGTTATCACTTTCATATACTAGTGGGAATTTTTCATTATAGAACTTGGCTTGTATATTCCAACAATGGGCCTCCTCAAGTGCCCTAGGTCTTCATGAGCAAGCAAGTTGGATACACACCCACTTAGTTTCTTTTGTTGAGCTTTCATACATTTATAGCTCTAGTGCATCCGTTGCATGACAATCCCTACTCCTCGCATTAACATCAGTGGGCATCTCCATAGCCCATTTATTAGCCTCGTTGATGTGAGACTTTCTCCTTTTTGTCTTCTCCACATAACCCCCTCATTATTCTATTCCACCCATAGTGCTATATCCATGGCTCGCGCTCATATATTGCGTGAAAGTTTATGAGTTTGAGATTACTAAAGTATGAAACAATTGCTTGGCTTGTCATCGGGGTTGTGCATGATGAGAGCATTCTTGTGTGACGAAAATGGAGCCTGACTAAACTATATGATTTTGTAGGGATAGATTTCTTAGGCCATGTTATTTTGAGAAGACATAATTGTTTAGTTAGTATGCTTGAAGTATTATCATTTTTATGTCAATATGAACTTTTGTCTTGAATCTTTCAGATCTGAATATTCATACCACAATTAAGAAGAATTACATTGAAATTATGCCAAGTAGCACTCCACATCAAAAATTCTGTTTTTATCATTTACCTACTCCAGGACGAGCAAGAATTAAGCTTGGGGATGCTTGATACGTCTCCAACGTATCTATAATTTTTTATTGCTCCATGCTATGTTATCTACTGTTTTGGGCAATATTGGGCTTTATTATCAAATTTTATATTATTTTTGGGACTAACCTATTAACCGGGGGCCCAGCCCAGAATTGTTGTTTTTTGCCTATTTCAGTGTTTCGAAGAAAAGGAATATCAAACGGAGTCAGAACGGAACGAAATCAACTGGAGAAGAAGGAAAGCTACCGGAAAAGCTTGGAGTGCACGTCAGGAAAGAAGGGAGGTGCTCACGAGGGTGGGGGGCGCGCCCACCCCCTTAGGGCGCGCCCCCTGCCTCGTGGCCCCCCTTCGGTCTCCTGGCGTATCTCTTTCACCCATGTATACCTATGTATCCTAAAACTTCCACAAGCGACAATAGATCGGGAGTTCCGCCGCCAGAAGCCTCCGTAGCCACCGAAAATCAATCTAGACCCGTTCCGGCACCCTGCCGGAGGGGGCAATCCTTCCCCGGTGGCCATCTTCATCATCCCGGTGCTCTCCATGACGAGGAGGGAGTAGTTCTCCCTCGGGACTGAGGGTATGTACCAGTAGCTATGTGTTTGATCTCTCTCTTTCTCTCTCTCTCTCTCGTGTTCTTGAGGTGATACTGTAACGCCCCGAGACCGATGTGCCAGGTGTCCTCCAGTTATTCGCTATTGTTGCCTTGTCATGTGCTTGCGTGTCATGCATTGCATATAATATCATCATGTGCATTTCATTTGCATACATGTTCGTCTCATGCATCCAAGCATTTTCCCCGTTGTCCGTTTTGCAATCCGGCGCTCCTATGTCATCCGGTGTCCCTTTCTACCTTTTTTCATGTGCGGGTGTAAAACGTTTTCGGATTGGACCGAGACTTGTCATGCGGCCTTGGTTTACTACCGGTAGACCGTCTGTCAAGTTTCGTGCCATTTGGACTTCGTTTGATACTCCAACGGTTAACCGAGGGACCGAAAAGGCCTCGTGTGTGTTGCAGCCCAACACCCCTCCAAAGTGGCCCAAAACCCACCTAAACCCCATCCATCCTCTCGGTCGTTCGATCACGATCGCGTGGCCGAAAACCGCACCTCATTTGGACTCTTCTAGCTCCCTCTACTTATAAATAGGTGTCTCCCCCTCCATTTTCACGGATGAACCCTAAATTTTCCCTCCGCGCCGTGCCGGACATGTCCGACTCCGCGCCGGACGCGTCCAGCCGCCGTCCCATCCTATCCTGACACGCCAAGTGTCAGTCGCGCCTCTCCCACCGCCGCGGCCCGCCGGGGCCCGGATCGGGCCCTCCCGGCCCGGGACGCCGCCGCCGCCCGCCCGCCTTCAGCGCCAGCCACCGCGCGCCGCCCGCCTCCACCACAAGCTCGCCGCGCCGCCGCGCCATCCCGCCAGCGACCCCGTGCCTCGCTGCTGCGCTCGCCACCAGCCGCCGCACCGCACCGCGCTCCGCCGCCTTCCACCGCCTCCCGCCACGCCGGCGCCGCCCCGGCCTCTCCTTCCCTCGGATCCCTCCTTCTCCGGCGACCTCGACGTCGACTCCGGCGAACTGCTACAGTGCTGGCCCGGCTGGATCTGGATCCCCTCGGGTTGACCTTTCCCTCCGAACCCTACTTTTATGCAAACTTTGACATGCCATAACTCTGCATCCGTGGCTCCGATTCATGCGTGTAGCATATCAAAATGTTCGTCTCGACGAGTACATCATTTCATCTCATTGCATCATTTTCATTTGAGCTCATCTTGATGCCCGAAATGTTGTTGGAAGAGGGCTATGTGATGGTAGTTTCAGATCTGTTTCAGCAAATGCACTTTTGTCATTTTTGTCATGATTAATATGTACATGCTATGATCCTGAGCTCTACATGTGTTTTGGAGAATGCCATGCCATCTTTACAGGGGTGTATGCCATGTATTTTTGTGATCTTTGTGGTGACTAGCACAAGCATGCAAAGTAGCTTACTCAATGATGCTGATTTCAGGGACTTAGAATTTCACTAAGTCCTTGCCCTGTCATTATTTTTATGCCATATGTTCATGTTGTTTCCTAGTGATCCGTGCCTATTTTGGGCATGATCATTAAGGATGTTTTGTAGATAATGTTGTTCTCTATCCATCCATGTCTTTGTTTGCAATTATGGAGCACCCTAGCTTGAGTGAATCGAGCTCTACTTTTGCTATAAAATGTTCCTGGCAGATTCTTAACATGTTTAGCGATTTTGCCGAGCTTGTTGTTGTTGATCCGTGCATGCTATGTTGTTGTTATTGCCATGTCTAGCTTCTATGCCATGTCTTCTTGATGGGTGTATGCTTAGTTTGTCATGTCATGCCTCGTAGTGAGTGCATCGAGCTCGTAAACATGCCTACTCGTTATCTGTTTTGCATGCTCCAGTTTTTCACTAAGTCTGAATCTGTTTATGTTTTGGGTTAATTTGATAAATGCCACTCCAATTATGGCGATTTTGAGAAATGCCACCACAATTTCCAAACTTTGAAAAATGCCATTTCATGCCACTTCCAGTGGCATTTTTCGACGTCTGCAGTGGTGTTCTTCAAAGATTGCAAAATTTGAAGTGGCATTTTTCAAAGTTTGGAAATTGCAATGGCATTTTTATGAATTGCCATAATTGGAGTAGCATTTATCTAATTAACCCTGTTTTATTTGGGCCTTCTTTTTCTTCTTTTGGCCTCTTTTCTCTTTTTTATTTTTCGTCCGGAGTCTCATCCCGACTTGTGGGGGAATCATAGTCTCCATCATCCTTTCCTCACTGGGACAATGCTCTAATAATGATGATCATCACACTTCTTTTTACTTACAACTCAAGAATTACAACTCAATACTTAGAACAAAATATGACTATGTGAATGCCTCCGGCGGTGTGCCGGGATATGCAATGAATCAAGAGTGACATGTATGAAAAATTATGAAGGGTGGCTTTGCCACAAATACGATGTCAACTACATGATCACGCATGGCAATATGACAACAATGAAGTGTGTCATAACAAACAGAACGGTGGAAAGTTGCATGGCAATATATCTCTGAATGGCTATGGGAATGCCATAATAGCTAGGTATGGTGGCTGTTTTGAGGAAGGTATATGGTTGGTGTATGATACCGGCGAAAAGTGCGCGGTAATAGAGAGGCTAGCAAATGTGGAAGGGTGAGAGTGCATATAATCCATGGAATCAACATTAGTCATAAAGAACTCACATACTTATTGCAAAAATCTATTAGTTATCGAAACAAAGTACTACGCGCATGCTCCTAGGGGGATAGATTCATAGGAAAAGACCATCGCTCGTCCCCAACCGCCACTCATAACAAAGACAATCAATAAATAAATCATGCTCCGACTTCATCACATAACGGTTCACCATACGTGCATGCTACGGGAATCACAAACTACAACACAAGTATTTCTCAAATTCACAACTACTCAACTAGCATGACTCTAATATCACCATCTCCATATCTCAAAACAATTATCAAGTATCAAACTTCTCATAGTATTCAATGCACTTATATGAAAGTTTTTATTATTCCTAAAAGAAAATTACCACGCTGTTCTAAAGGACTCTCAAAATAATATAAGTGAATCATGAGAGATCAATAATTTCTATAAAATAAAACCACCACCGTGCTCTAAAAGATATAAGTGAAGTACTAGAGCAAAAATTATCCAACTCAAAAGATATAAGTGAAGCACATAGAGTATTCTAATAAATTCCAATTCATGTGTGTCTCTCCCAAAAGGTGTGTACAACAAGGATGATTTTGGTAAACTAAAAAGCAAAGACTCAAATCATACAAGACGCTCCAAGCAAAACACATATCATGTGGCGAATAAAAATATAGCTCCAAGTAAAGTTACCGATGAACGAAGACAAAAGAGGGGATGCCTTCCGGGGCATCCCCAAGCTTAGGCTTTTTGGTGTCCTTGGATTTAACTTGGGTTGCCTTGGGAATCCCCAAGCTGAGGCTCTTGCCACTCCTTGTTCCATAATCCATCAAATCTTTACCCAAAACTTGAAAACTTCACAACACAAAACTTAACAGAAAATCTCGTGAGCTCCGTTAGTAAAAGAAAACAAACCACCACTTCAAGGTACTGTAATGAACTCATTCTTTATTTATATTGGTGTTAAACCTACTGTATTCCAACTTTTCTATGGTTTATAAACTCCATTACTAGCCATAGATTCATCAAAATAAGCAAACAACACATGAAAAACAGAATCTGTCAAAAACAGAACAGTCTGTAGTAATCTGTAGGTTTCGAACACTTATGGAACCCTAAAAATTCTAAACTAAATTTCTGGACGTGAGGAATTTATCTATTAATCATCTGCAAAAAGAATTAACTAAATATAACTCTCCAATAAAAAATGGAAGCAATTATCGTGAGCGCTAAAGTTTCTGTTTTTTACAGCAAGATCAAAAAGACTTTCCCCAAGTCTTCCCAACGGTTCTACATGGCACAAATACTAATTAAACACCAAAAACACAACCAAAACAGAGGCTAGAAAAACTATTTATTACTAAACAGGAACAAAAAGCAAGGAATAAAAATAAAATTGGGTTGCCTCCCAACAAGCGCTATCGTTTAACGCCCCTAGCTAGGCATAAAAGCGAGGATAGATCTAGGTATTGCCATCTTTGGTAGGCAATCCATAAGTGGCTCTCATAATAGATTAATATGGTAATTTAATTTTCTTTCTAGGGGTGTGTTCCATGCCTTTACTTAACGGAAATTGAAATCTAATATTCCCTTCCTTCATGTCAATAATTGCACCAATCGTTCTAAGGAAAGGTCTACCAAGAATAATAGGACATGAAGGATTGTAATCTATATCAAGAACAATGAAATCTACGGGCACATAATTCCTATTTGCAACAATAAGAACATCATTAATCTTTCCCATAGGTTTCTTAATAGTGGAATCCGCAAGGTGCAAGTTTAAAGAACAATCATCAAATTCACAGAAACCTAGAAAATCACACAAAGTTTTTGGGATCGTGGAAACACTAGCACCCAAATCACACAAAGCATAATATTCATGATCTTTAATTTTAATTTTAATTGTAGGTTCCCACTCATCATAAATTTTTCTAGGGATAGAAACTTCCAATTCAAGTTTTTCTTCATAAGATTGCATCAAAACATCAACGATATGTTTAGTAAAAGCTTTATTTTCACTATAAGCATGAGGAGAATTTAGCACGGATTGCAACAAGGAAATACAAACTATCAAAGAACAATTATCATAATTAAATTTCTTGAAATCCAAGATAGTGGGTTTGTTGCTATTTAAAGTTTTAACCTCCTCAATCCCACTTTTAATAATTTTTGCATCAAGATCTAAAAACTCTGAATTTTTGGGACGCCTTCTAACTAAAGTTGATTCATCTCCAGTCCCATAATTATCAAGATTCATATTTCAAACACAAGGATTTAATAGGGGACACATCAATCACTTTTAGATCTTCATCTTTATTATCATGAAAACTAGAAGAACACGCTTTTATGAAGCAATCTTTTTTAGCACGCATCCTAGTGGTTCTTTCTTTGCACTCATCAATGGAAATTATCACAGCTTTGAGAGACTCATTGATATCATGCTTAGGTGGAATATATCTAAGTTTCAAAGAACCAACATCAAGAGAAATTATATCCATGTTCCTAGGCAACTCATCAATCTTAAGCTATTTTTCTTCAATCAAAGCATTGAAACTCTTTTGCGAAGTAATAAATTCTTTAATACTTGATTCAAATAAGAGGGCATCTTATTATAATTTCCATAATAATTGTTGTAGGAATTACCATAATTATTAGAGGAATTACTAGGAAACGGCCTAGAATTAAAATTACCTCTATACGTGTTGTTACCAAAATTGTTCCTACCAACAAAATTCACATCCATAGATTCATTATTATTCTCAATAAAAGTAGACAAAGGCATGTCATTGGGATCAGTAGGAGCACTCTTATTAGCAACAATTTCATAAGTTCATCCATCTTTCCACTCAAAACATTAATCTCTTCAATTGCATGCACCTTTTTACTAGTTGATCTTTCAGTGTGCCATTGAGAATAATTAACCATAATATATCTAGGAGTTTAGTAGCTTCTCCTAAAGTGATTTCCATAAAAGTTCCTCCCGCGGCCGAATCTAAAAGATTTCTAGAAGCAAAATTCAATCCGGCATAAAAATTTTGTATGATCATCCATAAATTCAATCCATGTGTAGGGCAATTATGTATCATCAATTTCATCCTCTCCCAAGATTGTGCAACATGCTCATGATCAAGTTGCTTAAAATTCATAATATCGTTTCTAAGAGAGATGGTCTTAGCGGGAGGAAAATACTTAGAGATAAAAGCATCTTTGCACTTATTCCATGAATCAATACTATTTTTAGGCAAAGATGCAAACCAAGCTTTAGCATGATCTCTAAGCGAAAACGGAAATAGCTTCAGTTTAACAATATCATTATCCACATCTTTCTTCTTTTGCATATCACACAAATCAACAAAGTTGTTTAGATGGGTAGCGGCATCTTCACTAGGAAGGCTAGAAAACGGATCTTTCATGACAAGATTTAGCAAAGCAGTATTAATCTCATAAGATTCAGCATCGGTAAGAGGAGCAATCAGAGTGCTAATAAAATTATTATTGTTGGTACTGGCAAAGTCACACAATTTAGTATTATCCTGAGCCATCGTGACAAGTAAGCAATCCTACACACAAGCAAACAAGCGAAGAAAAAGCGAACGGAAAGAGAGGGCAAAAGGAAAATAGGGCGAATAAAACGGCAAGGGTGAAGTGGGGGAGAGGAAAACGAGAGACAAATGGCAAATAATGTAATGCGAAGGATAAGAGTTGTGATGGGTACTTGGTATATCTTGACTTGGCGTAGATCTCCCCGACAACGGCGCCAGAAATCCTTCTTGCTACCTCTTGAGCATGCGTTGGTTTTCCCTTGAAGAGGAAAGGGTAATGCAGCAAAGCAGCATAAGTATTTCCCTCAGTTTTTGAGAACCAAGGTATCAATCCAGTAGGAGACCATGCGTGAGTCACCTCATACCTACACAAACAAATAAGAACCTCGCAACCAACGCGATAAAGGGGTTGTCAATCCCTTCACGACCACTTGCAAGAGTGAGATCTGATAGAGATAATAATAATAAGATAAATATTTTTGGTATTTTTATTGTTGGGGAACGTAGTAATTTCAAAAAAATTCCTATGCACACGCAAGATCTGAAGGAAATATGCCCTAGAGGCAATAATAAAGTTATTATTTATTTCCTTATAATCATGATAAACGTTTATTATTCATGCTAGAATTGTATTAACCGGAAACATAATACATGTGTGAATACATAGACAAACAAAGTGTCGCTAGTATGCCTCTACTTGACTAGCTCGTTAATCAAAGATGGTTATGTTTCCTAACCATGAACAATGAATTGTTATTTGATTAACGAGGTCACATCATTAGTTGAATGATCTGATTGACATGACCCATTCCATTAGCTTAGCACCCGATCATTTAGTATGTTGCTATTGCTTTCTTCATGACTTATACATGTTCCTATGACTATGAGATTATGCAACTCCCGTTTACCGGAGGAACACTTTGGGTGCTACCAAACGTCACAACGTAACTAGGTGATTATAAAGGAGCATTACAGGTGTCTCCAAAGGTAGATGTTGGGTTGGCGTATTTCGAGATTAGGATTTGTCACTCCGATTGTCGGAGAGGTATCTCTGGGCCCTCTCGGTAATACACATCACATAAGCCTTGCAAGCATTACAACTAATATGTTAGTTGTAAGATGATGTATTACGGAACGAGTAAAGAGACTTGCCGGTAACGAGATTGAACTAGGTATTGGATACCGACGATCGAATCTCGGGCAAGTAAGATACCGATGACAAAGGGAACGACGTATGTTGTTATGCCGTCTGACCGATAAAGATCTTCGTAGAATATGTAGGAGCCAATATGGGCATCCAGGTCCCGCTATTGGTTATTGACCGGAGACGTGTCTCGGTCATGTCTACATTGTTCTCGAACCCATAGGGTCCGCACGCTTAAGGTTACGATGACAGTTTCATTATGAGTTTATGCATTTTGATGTACCGAAGGTTGTTCGGAGTCCCGGATGTGATCACGGACATGACGAGGAGTCTCGAAATGGTCGAGACGTAAAGATTGATATATTGGAAGCCTATATTTGGATATCGGAAGTGTTCCGGGTGAAATCGGGATTTTACCGGGTTACTGGGAGGTTACCGGAACCCCCCCGGGAGCCATATGGGCCTTCATGGGCCTTAGTGGAAAGGTGAAAGGGCTTCCCACAAGGGCTGCGCGCCTCCCCCCCTTACCCTAGTCCTATTAGGACTAGGAGAGGTGGCCGGCCACCCTTCTCCCTCTTTCCCCCTTTGGGGAATCCTAGTTGGAATAGGATTGGAGGGGAGTCCTACTCCCGGAAGGAGTAGGACTCCTCCTGCACCCTCTCCTCCTGGCCGGCGCCCCCTCCCCCCTTGGCTCCTTTATATACTGAGGTAGAGGCACCCCAAAGACACACAAGTTGATCCTTAATATCTATTCCTTAGCCGTGTGCGGTGCCCCCTGCCACCATATACCTCGATAATACTGTAGCGGAGTTTAGGCGAAGCCCTGGTACTGTAGTACATTAAGATCGTCACCACGCCGTCGTGCTGACGGAACTCTTTCCCGACACTTTGTTGGATCGGAGTCCGGGGATCATCATCGAGCTAAACGTGTGCCCAAACTCGGAGGTGTCGTAGTTTCGGTGCTTGATCGGTTGGATCGTGAAGACGTACGGCTACTTCCTCTACGTCGTGTCATCGCTTCCGCAGTCAGTCTGCGTTGGGTACGTAGACAACACTCTCCCCCTCGTTGCTATGCATCACATGATCTTGCGTGTGCGTAGGAAATTTTTTGAAATTACTACGAAACCCAACAGTGGCATCCGAGCCTAGGTTATTTATGTTGATGTTATATGCACGAGTAGAACACAAGTGAGTTGTGGACGATACAAGTCATACTGCCTACCAGCATGTCATACTTTGGTTCGGCGGTATTGTTGGACGAGACGACCCGGACCAACCTTACGCGTACGCTTACGCGAGACCGGTTCCCTCGACGTGCTTTGCACAGAGATGGCTTGCGGGCGACTGTCTCTCCAACTTTAGTTGAACCAAGTATGGCTACGCCCGGTCCTTGCGAAGGTTAAAACAGAGTCTATTTGACAAACTATCGTTGTGGTTTTGATGCGTAGGTGAGATTGGTTCTTACTTAAGCCCGTAGCAGCCACGTAAAACTTGCAACAACAAAGTAGAGGACGTCTAACTTGTTTTTGCAGGGCATGTTGTGATGTGATATGGTCAAGGCATGATGCTGAATTTTATTGTATGAGATGATCATGTTTTGTAACCGAGTTATCGGCAACTGGCAGGAGCCATATGGTTGTCGCTTTATTGTATGCAATGCAATCGCGATGTAATGCTTTACTGTATTACTAAACGGTAGTGATAGTCGTGGAAGCATAAAATTGGCAAGACGACAACGATGCTACGATGGAGATCAAGGTGTCGCGCCGGTGACGATGGTGATCATGACGGTGCTTCGGAGATGGAGATCACAAGCACAAGATGATGATGGCCATATCATATCACTTATATTGATTGCATGTGATGTTTATCTTTTTATGCATCTTATCTTGCTTTGATTGACGGTAGCATTATAAGATGATCTCTCACTAAATTATCAAGAAGTGTTCTCCCTGAGTATGCACCGTTGCCAAAGTTCGTCGTGCCCAGACACCACGTGATGATCGGGTGTGATAAGCTCTACGTCCATCTACAACGGGTGCAAGCCAGTTTTGCACACGCAGAATACTCAGGTTAAACTTGACGAGCCTAGCATATGCAGATATGGCCTCGGAACACGGAGACCGAAAGGTCGAGCGTGAATCATATAGTAGATATGATCAACATAAACGATGTTCACCATTGAAAACTACTCCATCTCACGTGATGATCGGTCATGGTTTAGTTGATTTGGATCACGTAATCACTTAGAAGATTAGAGGGATGTCTATCTAAGTGGGAGTTCTTAAGTAATATGATTAATTGAACTTAAATTTATCATGAACTTAGTACCTGATAGTATCTTGCTTGTTTATGTTGATTGTAGATAGATGGCTCGTGCTGTTGTTCCATTGAATTTTAATGCGGTTCCTTGAGAAAGCAAAGTTGAAAGATGATGGTAGCAATTACACGGACTGGGTCCATAACTTGAGGATTATCCTCATTGCTGCACAGAAGAATTACGTCCTGGAAGCACCGCTGGGTGCCAGGCCTGCTGCTGGAGCAACACCAGATGTTATGAACGTCTGGCAGAGCAAAGCTGATGACTACTCGATAGTTCAGTGTGCCATGCTTTACGGCTTAGAATCGGGACTTCAACGACGTTTTGAACGTCATGGAGCATATGAGATGTTCCAGGAGTTGAAGTTGATATTTCAAGCAAATGCCCGGATTGAGAGATATGAAGTCTCCAATAAGTTCTATAGCTGCAAGATGGAGGAGAACAGTTCTGTCAGTGAGCATATACTCAAAATGTCTGGGTATAATAATCACTTGATTCAGTTGGGAGTTAATCTTCCGGATGATTGCGTCATTGACAGAATTCTCCAATCACTGCCACCAAGCTACAAGAGCTTCGTGATGAACTATAATATGCAATGGATGAACAAGATTATTCCCGAGCTCTTCGCAATGCTGAAAGCTGCAGAGGTAGAAATCAAGAAGGAGCATCAAGTGTTGATGGTTAACAAGACCACTAGTTTCAAGAAAAAGGGCAAAGGGAAGAAGAAGGGGAACTTCAAGAAGAACGGCAAGCAAGTTGCTGCTCAGGAGAAGAAACCCAAGTCTGGACCTAAGCCTGAAACTGAGTGCTTCTACTGCAAGCAGACTGGTCACTGGAAGCGGAACTGCCCCAAGTATTTGGCGGATAAGAAGGATGGCAAGGTGAACAAAGGTATATGTGATATACATGTTATTGATGTGTACCTTACTAGAGGTCGCAGTAGCACCTGGGTATTTGATACTGGTTCTGTTGCTAATATTTGCAACTCAAAACAGGGACTACGGAATAAGCGGGCACTGGCAAAGGACGAGGTGACGATGCGCGTGGGAAATGGTTCCAAAGTTGATGTGATCGCGGTCGGCACGCTACCTCTACATCTACCTTCGGGATTAATATTAGACCTAAATAATTGTTATTTGGTGCCAGCGTTGAGCATGAACATTATATCTGGATCTTGTTTAATGCGAGACGGTTATTCATTTAAATCAGAGAATAATGGTTGTTCTATTTATATGAGTAATATCTTTTATGGTCATGCACCCTTGAAGAGTGGTCTATTCTTATTGAATCTCGATAGTAGTAATACACATATTCATAATGTTGAAGCCAAAAGATGCAGAGTTGATAATGAAAGTGCAACTTATTTGTGGCACTGTCGTTTAGGTCATATCGGTATAAAGCGCATGAAGAAACTCCATACTGATGGACTTTTGGAACCACTTGACTATGAATCACTTGGTACTTGTGAACCGTGCCTCATGGGCAAGATGACTAAAACACCGTTCTCCGGTACTATGGAGAGAGCAACGGATTTGTTGGAAATCATACATACCGATGTATGTGGTCCGATGAATATTGAGGCTCGTGGCGGATATCGTTATTTTCTCACCTTCACAGATGATTTAAGCAGATATGGGTATATCTACTTAATGAAACATAAGTCTGAAACATTTGAAAAGTTCAAAGAATTTTAGAGTGAAGTTGAAAATCATCGTAACAAGAAAATAAAGTTTCTACGATCTGATCGTGGAGGAGAATATTTGAGTTACGAGTTTGGTGTACATTTGAAAAGCTGTGGAATAGTTTCGCAACTCACGCCACCCGGAACACCACAGCGTAATGGTGTGTCCGAACGTCGTAATCGTACTTTACTAGATATGGTGCGATCTATGATGTCTCTTACTGATTTACCGCTATCGTTTTGGGGTTATGCTCTAGAGACGGCCGCATTCACGTTAAATAGGGCACCATCAAAATCCGTTGAGACGACGCCTTATGAACTGTGGTTTGGCAAGAAACCAAAGTTGTCGTTTCTTAAAGTTTGGGGCTGCGATGCTTATGTGAAAAAGCTTCAACCTGATAAGCTCGAACCCAAATCGGAGAAATGTGTCTTCATAGGATACCCAAAGGAAACTGTTGGGTACACCTTCTATCACAGATCCGAAGGCAAAACATTCGTTGCCAAGAATGGATCCTTTCTAGAGAAGGATTTTCTCTCGAAAGAAGTGAGTGGGAGGAAAGTAGAACTTGACGAGGTAACTGTACCTGCTCCCTTACTGGAAAGTAGTTCATCACAGAAAACTGTTTCAGTGACACCTACACCAGTTAGTGAGGAAGCCAATGATAATGATCATGAAACTTCAGATCAAGATACTACTGAACCTCGTAGATCAACCAGAGTAAGATCCGCACCAGAGTGGTATGGTAATCCTGTTCTGGAAGTCATGCTACTAGATCATGATGAACCTACGAACTATGAAGAAGCGATGGTGAGCCCAGATTCCGAAAAGTGGCTTGAAGCCATGAAATCTGAGATGGGATCCATGTATGAGAAACAAAGTATGGACTTTGGTTGACTTGCCCGATGATCGGCAAGCAATTGAGAATAAATGGATCTTTAAGAAGAAGACTGACGCTGATGGTAATGTTACTGTCTACAAAGCTCGACTTGTCGCAAAAGGTTTTCGGCAAGTTCAAGGGATTGACTACGATGAGACCTTCTCACCCGTAGCGATGCTTAAGTCCGTCCGAATCATGTTAGCGATTGCCGCATTTTATGATTATGAAATTTGGCAGATGGATGTCAAAACTGCATTCCTGAATGGATTTCTGGAAGAAGAGTTGTATATGATGCAACCGGAAGGTTTTCTCGATCCAAAGGGAGCTAACAAAGTGTGCAAGCTCCAGTGATCCATTTATGGACTGGTGCAAGCCTCTCGGAGTTGGAATAAACATTTTGATAGTGTGATCAAAGCATTTGGTTTTATACAGACTTTCGGAGAAGCCTGTATTTACAAGAAAGTGAGTGGGAGCTCTGTAGCATTCTGATATTATATGTGGATGACATATTGCTAATTGGAAATGATATAGAATTTCTGGATAGCATAAAGGGATACTTGAATAAAAGTTTTTCGATGAAAGACCTCGGTGAAGCTGCTTACATATTAGGCATTAAGATCTATAGAGATAGATCAAGACGCTTAATTGGACTTTCACAAAGCACATACCTTGACAAAATTTTGAAGAAGTTCAAAATGGATCAAGCAAAGAAAGGGTTCTTGCCTGTGTTACAAGGTGTGAACTTGAGTAAGACTCAATGCCCGACCACTGCAGAAGGTAGAGAGAATATGAAAGATGTTCCCTATGCATCAGCCATAGGATCTATCATGTATGCAATGCTGTGTACCAGACCTGATGTGTGCCTTGCTATAAGTTTAGCAGGGAGGTACCAAAGTAATCCAGGAGTGGATCACTGGACAGCGGTCAAGAACATCCTGAAATACCTGAAAAGGACTAGGGATATGTTTCTCGTATATGGAGGTGACAAAGAGCTCACCGTAAAAGGTTACGTTGATGCAAGCTTTGACACTGATCCGGACGATTCTAAATCGCAAACCGGATACGTGTTTACATTAAACGGTGGAGCTGTCAGTTGGTGCAGTTCTAAACAAAGCGTCGTAGCGGGATCTACATGTGAAGCAGAGTACATAGCTGCTTCGGAAGCAGCAAACGAAGGAGTCTGGATGAAGGAGTTCATATCCGATCTAGGTGTCATACCTAATGCATCGGGTCCAATGAAAATCTTTTGTGACAATACTGGTGCAATTACCTTGGCAAAGGAATCCAGATTTCACAAAAGGACCAAACACATCAAGAGACGCTTCAACTCCATCCGGGATCTGGTCCAGGTGGGAGACATAGAGATTTGCAAGATACATACGGATCTGAATGTTGCAGACCCGTTGACTAAGCCTCTTCCACGAGCAAAACATGATCAGCACCAAAGCTCCATGGGTGTTAGAATCATTACAGTGTAATCTAGATTATTGACTCTAGTGCAAGTGGGAGACTGAAGGAAATATGCCCTAGAGGCAATAATAAAGTTATTATTTATTTCCTTATAATCATGATAAACGTTTATTATTCATGCTAGAATTGTATTAACCGGAAACATAATACATGTGTGAATACATAGACAAACAAAGTGTCGCTAGTATGCCTCTACTTGACTAGCTCGTTAATCAAAGATGGTTATGTTTCCTAACCATGAACAATGAATTGTTATTTGATTAACGAGGTCACATCATTAGTTGAATGATCTGATTGACATGACCCATTCCATTAGCTTAGCACCCGATCGTTTAGTATGTTGCTATTGCTTTCTTCATGATGAAGGAAATATGCCCTAGAGGCAATAATAAAGTTATTATTTATTTCCTTATAATCATGATAAACGTTTATTATTCATGCTAGAATTGTATTAACCGGAAACATAATACATGTGTGAATACATAGACAAACAAAGTGTCGCTAGTATGCCTCTACTTGACTAGCTCGTTAATCAAAGATGGTTATGTTTCCTAACCATGAACAATGAATTGTTATTTGATTAACGAGGTCACATCATTAGTTGAATGATCTGATTGACATGACCCATTCCATTAGCTTAGCACCCGATCGTTTAGTATGTTGCTATTGCTTTCTTCATGACTTATACATGTTCCTATGACTATGAGATTATGCAACTCCCGTTTACCGGAGGAACACTTTGGGTGCTACCAAACGTCACAACGTAACTAGGTGATTATAAAGGAGCATTACAGGTGTCTCCAAAGGTAGATGTTGGGTTGGCGTATTTCGAGATTAGGATTTGTCACTCCGATTGTCGGAGAGGTATCTCTGGGCCCTCTCGGTAATACACATCACATAAGCCTTGCAAGCATTACAACTAATATGTTAGTTGTAAGATGATGTATTACGGAACGAGTAAAGAGACTTGCCGGTAACGAGATTGAACTAGGTATTGGATACCGACGATCGAATCTCGGGCAAGTAAGATACCGATGACAAAGGGAACGACGTATGTTGTTATGCCGTCTGACCGATAAAGATCTTCGTAGAATATGTAGGAGCCAATATGGGCATCCAGGTCCCGCTATTGGTTATTGACCGGAGACGTGTCTCGGTCATGTCTACATTGTTCTCGAACCCATAGGGTCCGCACGCTTAAGGTTACGATGACAGTTTCATTATGAGTTTATGCATTTTGATGTACCGAAGGTTGTTCGGAGTCCCGGATGTGATCACGGACATGACGAGGAGTCTCGAAATGGTCGAGACGTAAAGATTGATATATTGGAAGCCTATATTTGGATATCGGAAGTGTTCCGGGTGAAATCGGGATTTTACCGGGTTACTGGGAGGTTACCGGAACCCCCCCGGGAGCCATATGGGCCTTCATGGGCCTTAGTGGAAAGGTGAAAGGGCTGCCCACAAGGGCTGCGCGCCTCCCCCCCCTTACCCTAGTCCTATTAGGACTAGGAGAGGTGGCCGGCCACCCTTCTCCCTCTTTCCCCCTTTGGGGAATCCTAGTTGGAATAGGATTGGAGGGGAGTCCTACTCCCGGAAGGAGTAGGACTCCTCCTGCACCCTCTCCTCCTGGCCGGCGCCCCCTCCCCCCTTGGCTCCTTTATATACTGAGGTAGAGGCACCCCAAAGACACACAAGTTGATCCTTAAGATCTATTCCTTAGCCGTGTGCGGTGCCCCCTGCCACCATATACCTCGATAATACTGTAGCGGAGTTTAGGCGAAGCCCTGCTACTGTAGTACATCAAGATCGTCACCACGCCGTCGTGCTGACGGAACTCTTCCCCGACACTTTGCTGGATCGGAGTCCAGGGATCGTCATCGAGCTGAACGTGTGCTCGAACTCGGAGGTGCCGTAGTTTCGGTGCTTGATCGGTTGGATCGTGAAGACGTACGACTACTTCCTCTACGTCGTGTCATCGCTTCCGCAGTCGGTCTGCGTTGGGTACGTAGACAACACTCTCCCCCTCGTTGCTATGCATCACATGATCTTGCGTGTGCGTAGGAAATTTTTTGAAATTACTACGAAACCCAACAAGATCATGGTGATGCATAGCAACGAGAGGGGAG
This sequence comes from Triticum urartu, assembly GCF_003073215.2. Lineage (NCBI taxonomy): Eukaryota > Viridiplantae > Streptophyta > Magnoliopsida > Poales > Poaceae > Triticum > Triticum urartu. The sequence goes on from NC_053028.1 coordinate 604,824,158, forward strand.
AGTGTTGTCCACGTACCCTCGTAGACCGAAAGCGGAAGCGTTAGCACAACGCGGTTGATGTAGTCATACGTCTTCACGATCCGACCGATCAAGTACCGAACGCACGCCACCTCCGAGTTCAGCACACGTTCAGCCCGATGACGTCTCTCAAACTCCGATCCAGCCGAGTGTTGAGGCAGAGTTTCGTCAGCACGACGGTGTGGTGACGATCATGATGTTCTACCGACGCAGGGCTTCGCCTAAGCACCGCTACAGTATTATCGAGGTGGACTATGGTGGAGGGGGGCACCGCACACGGCTAAAAGATCAACTGATCAATTGTTGTGTCTCTAGGGTGCCCCTGCCCCCGTATATAAAGGAGCAAGGGGGGTGCGGCCAGCCTGGAGAGAGGGCGCGCCAGGAGGAGTCCTACTCCCTTCGGGAGTAGGACTCCCCCCTTTTCTAGTTGGATTAGGACTTGGGAGGGGAAATAGGAGGGAGAGAGGAAGGAAGGGGGGCGCCACCCCCTCTCCTTGTCCTATTCGGACTAGGGGGGAGGGGCGCGCGGCCCAGCCCTGGCCACCTCTCCTCTCTTCCACTAAAGCCCACTAAGGCCCATATACCTCCCGGGGGGTTCCGGTAACCTCCCGGTACTCCGGTAAAATCCCGATTTCACCCGGAACACTTCCGATATCCAAATATAGGCTTCCAATATATCAATCTTCATGTCTCGACCATTTCGAGACTTCCTCGTCATGTCCGTGATCACATCCAGGACTCCGAACAACCTTCGGTACATGAAAACATATAAACTCATAATATAACTGTCATCGAAACATTAAGTGTGCGGACCCTACGAGTTCGAGAACTATGTAGACATGACCGAGACACGTCTTCGGTCAATAACCAATAGCGGAACCTGGATTCTCATATTGGCTCCCACACATTCTACGAAGATCTTTATCATTTAGACCGCATAACAAAATATGTTGTTCCCTTTGTTATCGGTATGTTACTTGCTCGAGATTCGATCGTCGGAATCTCAATACCTAGTTTCAATCTCGTTATCGGCAAGTCTCTTTAATTGTTCCGTAATACATCATCCCGCAACTAACTCATTAGTTGCAATGCTTGCAAGGCTTAAGTGATGGGCATTACCGAGAGGGCCCAGAGAGACCTCTCCGACAATCGGAGTGACAAGTCCTAATCTCGAAATACGCCAACCCAACATGTACCTTTGGAGACACCTGTAGAGCACCTTTATAATCACCCAGTTACGTTGTGACGTTTGGTAGCACACAAAGTGTTCCTCCGGCAAACGGGAGTTGCATAATCTCATAGTCATAGGAACATGTATAAGTCATGAAGAAAGCAATAGCAACATACTAAACGATCGGGTGCTAAGCTAATGGAATGGGTCATGTCAATCAGATCATTCAACTAATGATGTGACCTCGTTAATCAAATAACAATTCATTGTTCATGGTTAGGAAACATAACCATCTTTGATTAACGAGCTAGTCAAGTAGAGGCATACTAGCGACACTTTGTTTGTCTATGTATTCACACATGTATTATGTTTCCGGTTAATACAATTCTAGCATGAATAATAAACGTTTATCATGATTATAAGGAAATAAATAATAACTTTATTATTGCCTCTAGGGCATATTTCCTTCAGTCTCCCACTTGCACTAGAGTCAATAATCTAGATTACACTGTAATGATTCTAACACCCATGGAGCTTTGGTGCTGATCATGTTTTGCTCGTGGAAGAGGCTTAGTCAACGGGTCTGCAACATTCAGATCCGTATGTATCTTGCAAATCTCTATGTCTCCCACCTGGACCAGATCCCGGATGGAGTTGAAGCGTCTCTTGATGTGTTTGGTCCTTTTGTGAAATCTGGATTCCTTTGCCAAGGTAATTGCACCAGTATTGTCACAAAAGATTTTCATTGGACCCGATGCATTAGGTATGACACCTAGATCGGATATGAACTCCTTCATCCAGACTCCTTCGTTTGCTGCTTCCGAAGCAGCTATGTACTCTGCTTCACATGTAGATCCCGCTACGACGCTTTGTTTAGAACTGCACCAACTGACAGCTCCACCGTTTAATGTAAACACGTATCCGGTTTGCGATTTAGAATCGTCCGGATCAGTGTCAAAGCTTGCATCAACGTAACCTTTTACGGTGAGCTCTTTGTCACCTCCATATACGAGAAACATATCCCTAGTCCTTTTCAGGTATTTCAGGATGTTCTTGACCGCTGTCCAGTGATCCACTCCTGGATTACTTTGGTACCTCCCTGCTAAACTTATAGCAAGGCACACATCAGGTCTGGTACACAGCATTGCATACATGATAGATCCTATGGCTGATGCATAGGGAACATCTTTCATATTCTCTCTACCTTCTGCAGTGGTCGGGCATTGAGTCTTACTCAAGTTCACACCTTGTAACACAGGCAAGAACCCTTTCTTTGCTTGATCCATTTTGAACTTCTTCAAAATTTTGTCAAGGTATGTGCTTTGTGAAAGTCCAATTAAGCGTCTTGATCTATCTCTATAGATCTTAATGCCTAATATGTAAGCAGCTTCACCGAGGTCTTTCATCGAAAAACTTTTATTCAAGTATCCCTTTATGCTATCCAGAAATTCTATATCATTTCCAATTAGCAATATGTCATCCACATATAATATCAGAATGCTACAGAGCTCCCACTCACTTTCTTGTAAATACAGGCTTCTCCGAAAGTCTGTATAAAACCAAATGCTTTGATCACACTATCAAAATGTTTATTCCAACTCCGAGAGGCTTGCACCAGTCCATAAATGGATCACTGGAGCTTGCACACTTTGTTAGCTCCCTTTGGATCGAGAAAACCTTCCGGTTGCATCATATACAACTCTTCTTCCAGAAATCCATTCAGGAATGCAGTTTTGACATCCATCTGCCAAATTTCATAATCATAAAATGCGGCAATCGCTAACATGATTCGGACGGACTTAAGCATCGCTACGGGTGAGAAGGTCTCATCGTAGTCAATCCCTTGAACTTGCCGAAAACCTTTTGCGACAAGTCGAGCTTTGTAGACAGTAACATTACCATCAGCGTCAGTCTTCTTCTTAAAGATCCATTTATTCTCAATTGCTTGCCGATCATCGGGCAAGTCAACCAAAGTCCATACTTTGTTTCTCATACATGGATCCCATCTCAGATTTCATGGCTTCAAGCCACTTTTCGGAATCTGGGCTCACCATCGCTTCTTCATAGTTCGTAGGTTCATCATGATCTAGTAGCATGACTTCCAGAACAGGATTACCATACCACTCTGGTGCGGATCTTACTCTGGTTGATCTACGAGGTTCAGTAGTATCTTGATCTGAAGTTTCATGATCATTATCATTGGCTTCCTCACTAACTGGTGTAGGTGTCACTGAAACAGTTTTCTGTGATGAACTACTTTCCAGTAAGGGAGCAGGTACAGTTACCTCGTCAAGTTCTACTTTCCTCCCACTCACTTCTTTCGAGAGAAAATCCTTCTCTAGAAAGGATCCATTCTTGGCAACGAATGTTTTGCCTTCGGATCTGTGATAGAAGGTGTACCCAACAGTTTCCTTTGGGTATCCTATGAAGACACATTTCTCCGATTTGGGTTCGAGCTTATCAGGTTGAAGCTTTTTCACATAAGCATCGCAGCCCCAAACTTTAAGAAACGACAACTTTGGTTTCTTGCCAAACCACAGTTCATAAGGCGTCGTCTCAACGGATTTTGATGGTGCCCTATTTAACGTGAATGCGGCCGTCTCTAGAGCATAACCCCAAAACGATAGCGGTAAATCAGTAAGAGACATCATAGATCGCACCATATCTAGTAAAGTACGATTACGACGTTCGGACACACCATTACGCTGTGGTGTTCCGGGTGGCGTGAGTTGCGAAACTATTCCACAGCTTTTCAAATGTACACCAAACTCGTAACTCAAATATTCTCCTCCACGATCAGATCGTAGAAACTTTATTTTCTTGTTACGATGATTTTCAACTTCACTCTAAAATTCTTTGAACTTTTCAAATGTTTCAGACTTATGTTTCATTAAGTAGATATACCCATATCTGCTTAAATCATCTGTGAAGGTGAGAAAATAACGATATCCGCCACGAGCCTCAATATTCATCGGACCACATACATCGGTATGTATGATTTCCAACAAATCCGTTGCTCTCTCCATAGTACCGGAGAACGGTGTTTTAGTCATCTTGCCCATGAGGCACGGTTCACAAGTACCAAGTGATTCATAGTCAAGTGGTTCCAAAAGTCCATCAGTATGGAGTTTCTTCATGCGCTTTATACCGATATGACCTAAACGACAGTGCCACAAATAAGTTGCACTTTCATTATCAACTCTGCATCTTTTGGCTTCAACATTATGAATATGTGTATTACTACTATCGAGATTCAATAAGAATAGACCACTCTTCAAGGGTGCATGACCATAAAAGATATTACTCATATAAATAGAACAACCATTATTCTCTGATTTAAATGAATAACCGTCTCGCATTAAACAAGATCCAGATATAATGTTCATGCTCAACGCTGGCACCAAATAACAATTATTTAGGTCTAATATTAATCCCGAAGGTAGATGTAGAGGTAGCGTGCCGACCGCGATCACATCAACTTTGGAACCATTTCCCACGCGCATCGTCACCTCGTCCTTTGCCAGTGCCCGCTTATTCCGTAGTCCCTGTTTTGAGTTGCAAATATTAGCAACAGAACCAGTATCAAATACCCAGGTGCTACTGCGACCTCTAGTAAGGTACACATCAATAACATGTATATCACATATACCTTTGTTCACCTTGCCATCCTTCTTATCCGCCAAATACTTGGGGCAGTTCCGCTTCCAGTGACCAGTCTGCTTGCAGTAGAAGCACTCAGTTTCAGGCTTAGGTCCAGACTTGGGTTTCTTCTCCTGAGCAGCAACTTGCTTGCCGTTCTTCTTGAAGTTCCCCTTCTTCTTCCCTTTGCCCTTTTTCTTGAAACTAGTGGTCTTGTTAACCATCAACACTTGATGCTCCTTCTTGATTTCTACCTCTGCAGCTTTCAGCATTGCGAAGAGCTCGGGAATAATCTTGTTCATCCATTGCATATTATAGTTCATCACGAAGCTCTTGTAGCTTGGTGGCAGTGATTGGAGAATTCTGTCAATGACGCAATCATCCGGAAGATTAACTCCCAACTGAATCAAGTGATTATTATACCCAGACATTTTGAGTATATGCTCACTGACAGAACTGTTCTCCTCCATCTTGCAGCTATAGAACTTATTGGAGACTTCATATCTCTCAATCCGGGCATTTGCTTGAAATATCAACTTCAACTCCTGGAACATCTCATATGCTCCATGACGTTCAAAACGTCGTTGAAGTCCCGATTCTAAGCCGTAAAGCATGGCACACTGAACTATCGAGTAGTCATCAGCTTTGCTCTGCCAGACGTTCATAACATCTGGTGTTGCTCCAGCAGCAGGCCTGGCACCCAGCGGTGCTTCCAGGACGTAATTCTTCTGTGCAGCAATGAGGATAATCCTCAAGTTATGGACCCAGTCCGTGTAATTGCTACCATCATCTTTCAACTTTGCTTTCTCAAGGAACGCATTAAAATTCAACGGAACAACAGCACGGGCCATCTATCTACAATCAAACATACATAAGCAAGATACTATCAGGTACTAAGTTCATGATAAATTTAGGTTCAATTAATCATATTACTTAAAGAACTCCCACTTAGATAGACATCCCTCTAATCCTCTAAGTGATTACGTGATCCAAATCAACTAAATCATGTCCGATCATCACGTGAGATGGAGTAGTTTCATTGGTGAACATCACTATGTTGATCATATCTACTATATGATTCACGCTCGACCTTTCGGTCTCCGTGTTCCGAGGCCATATCTGTATATGCTTGGCTCGTCAAGTATAACCTGAGTATTCCGCGTGTGCAACTGTTTTGCACCCGTTGTATTTGAACGTAGAGCCTATCACACCCGATCATCACGTGGTGTCTCAGCACGAAGAACTTTCGCAACGGTGCATACTCAGGGAGAACACTTCTTGATAATTAGTGAGAGATCATCTTATAATGCTACCGTCAATCAAAGCAAGATAAGATGCATAAAAGATAAACATCACATGCAATCAATATAAGTGATATGATATGGCCATCATCATCTTGTGCTTGTGATCTCCATCTCCGAAGCACCGTCGTGATCACCATCGTCACCGATGCGACACCTTGATCTCCATCGTAGCATCGTTGTCGTCTCGCTAATCTTATGCTTCCACGACTATCGCTACCGCTTAGTGATAAAGTAAAGCATTACAGCGCGATTGCATTGCATACAATAAAGCGACAACCATATGGCTCCTGCCAGTTGCCGATAACTCGGTTACAAAACATGATCATCTCATACAATAAAATTTAGCATCATGTCTTGACCATATCACATCACAACATGCCCTACAAAAACAAGTTAGACGTCCTCTACTTTGTTGTTGCAAGTTTTACGTGGCTGCTACGGGCTTAAGCAAGAACCAATCTTACCTACGCATCAAAACCACCACGATAGTTTGTCAAGTTGGTGCTATTTTAACCTTCGCAAGGACCGGGCGTAGCCACACTCGGTTCAACTAAAGTTGGAGAAACTGTCACCCGCTAGCCACCTTTCTGCAAAGCACATTGGGAGAACCGGTCTCGCGTAAGCGTACGCGTAATGTCGGTCCGGGCCGCTTCGTCCAACAATACCGCCGAACCAAAGTATGACATGCTGGTAAGCATTATGACTTATATCGCCCACAACTCACTTGTGTTCCACTCGTGCATATAACATCAACACATAAAACCTAGGCTCGGATGCCACTGTTGGGGAACGTAGTAATTTCAAAAAATCTCCTACGCACACGCAAGATCATGGTAATGCATAGCAACGAGAGGGGAGAGTGTGATCTACGTACCCTTGTAGACCGACAGCGGAAGCGTTAGCACAACGCGGTTGATGTAGTCGTACGTCTTCACGGCCCGACCGATCAAGCACCGAAACTACGACACCTCCGAGTTCTAGCACACGTTCAGCTCGATGACGATCCCCGGACTCCAATCCAGCAAAGTGTCGGGGAAGAGTTCCGTCAGCACAACGGCGTGGTGACGATCTTGATGTACTACCGTCGCAGGGCTTCGCCCAAGCACCGCTACAATATTATCGAGGACTATGGTGGAAGGGGGCACCGCACACGGTTAAGAATATGATCACGTGGATCAATTTGTGTGTCTAGGGGTGCCCCCTGCCCCCGTATATAAAGGATCAAAGGGGAGGGTGCGGCCGGCCAGGAGGAGGGCGCGCCAGGAGGAGTCCTACTCCCACCGGGAGTAGGATTCCCCCCCTTTCCTAGTTGGAATAGGATTCGGGAGGGGGAAAGAGGAGAGAGAGAAGGAAGGGGGGGGCCACCCCCCTCTCCTTATCCTATTCGGACTAGGGGGGGAGGGGCGCGCGGCCCAGCCCTGGCCACCTCTCCTCTCTTCCACTAAAGCCCACTAAGGCCCATATACCTCCCGGGGGGTTCCGGTAACCTCCCGGTACTCCGGTAAAATCCCGATTTCACCCGGAACACTTCCGATATCCAAATATAGGCTTTCAATATATCAATCTTTATGTCTCGACCATTTCGAGACTCCTCGTCATGTCCGTGATCACATCCGGGACTCCGAACAAACTTCGGTACATCAAAATGCATAAACTCATAAAATAACTGTCATCGAAACCTTAAGCGTGCGGACCCTACGGGTTCGAGAACAATGTAGACATGACCGAGACACGTCTCCGGTCAATAACCAATAGCGGAACCTGGATGCTCATATTGGCTCCTACATATTCTACGAAGATCTTTTATCAGTCAGACCGCATAACAACATATGTTGTTCCCTTTGTCATCGGTATGTTACTTGCCCGAGATTCGATCGTCGGTATCTCAATACCTAGTTCAATCTCGTTACCGGCAAGTCTCTTTACTCGTTCCGTAATACATCATCCCACAACTAACTCATTAGTTGCAATGCTTGCAAGGCTTATGTGATGTGCATTACCGAGACCCAGATATACCTCTCCGACAATCGGAATGTTGGGTTGGGTGTGTGGGGTGGTGTGGGGGGTTGGTTTGTTCTTGGTGTTTTTGTTTCGTGGGTTGTTTTGTGGGTGTGTGCGTGGGGTTGGTGGTTTGTGGTTTGGTTTTGGGTGTGGGGGGGTGTTTTGTGTGGTGTGTGTGTGGGGTTGGGTTTGGTGTGTTGTGGTGGTTGTTTGTGGTTGGTGGGTTCGTTGTTTTGGGGTGTGGTTGTTGTTGGGGGTTTGTGGTGTGGGTGGTGGGTGGGGTTGGTGTTGTGGGGGGTGGGTGGGGTTTGGTTGTTTGGTGTGGGGTGGGTGTTGGGGGGGGGGTGTGGGGTGGTTGGGTTGGTGGGTTTGGGGGTTGGTGTTTGGGTGGTTGTTGTTGTGGTTGGGGTGGGGGTTTTGGGTGGTTTTTGTGGGTGGGGTGTGTGTGGTGGTTGTTGGGTTCGGGTGTGGTTGGTGGGTTTTTTGGGTGGTTGGTGTGGTGTGGGTTGGGTGTGCTGTTGTGTTGTGGGGTGGTTGGGTGGTGGTTGGTTGGTGGTTTGGTTGGGTGTTTTTGGTGGGGTTTGTGGGTGGTGTGGGGTTGTGGTTGGGTGGGGGATGTTTTTTGGGTTTGGGGGTGGTTGTGTTTTTGGTGGGGTGCGGTGTGGGAGTGGTTGTTTGGGTTGTTTTGTTTTTGTTTTTTGTTTTTTTTTTTTTTTTTAGTGGGGTGGGCTGTGGTTGGGTTTTTTGTTTGGTGTTTTTTTGTTGGTTTTGGGGTGTTGTGTTGGGGCTGGGTTTGGTGTTGGTGTTGTTGGTTGGGGGGTTGTTTTGTGAGTGGGCCCAGAGATACCTCTCGACAATCGGAGTGACAAATCCTAATCTCGAAATACGCCAACCCAACAAGTACCTTTGGAGACACCTGTAGAGCACCTTATAATCACCCAGTTACGTTGTGACGTTTGGTAGCACACAAAGTGTTCCTCCGGCAAACGGGAGTTGCATAATCTCATAGTCATAGGAACATGTATAAGTCATGAAGAAAGCAATATCAACATACTAAATGATCGGGTGCTAAGCTAATGGAATGGGTCATGTCAATCAGATCATTCACCTAATGATGTGATCCCGTTAATCAAATAACAACTCTTTGTCATGGTTAGGAAACATAACCATCTTTGATTAACGAGCTAGTCAAGTAGAGGCATACTAGTGACACTCTGTTTGTCTATGTATTCACACATGTATTATGTTTCCGGTTAATACAATTCTAGCATGAATAATAAACATTTATCATGATATAAGGAAATAAATAATAACTTTATTATTGCCTCTAGGGCATATTTCCTTCATTTATGATATAGATTGAAAGTAAAGATTGCAAAAAATAGATGGAAACTTATATGATGGAAATAGACCCAGGGGCCATAGGTTCACTAGTGGCTTCTCTCAAGATAACATAAGTATTACGGTGGGTGAACAAATTACTGTCGAGCAATTGATAGAAAAGCGAATAATTATGAGAATATCTAGGCATGATCATGTATATAGGCATCACGTCCGTGACAAGTAGACCGACTCCTGCCTGCATCTACTACTATTACTCCACACATCGACCGCTATCCATCATGCATCTAGAGTATTAAGTTCATAAGAACAGAGTGACGCTTTAAGCAAGATGACATGCTGTAGAAGGATAAACTCATGCAACATGATATAAACCCCATCTTTTTATCCTCGATGGCAACAATAGAATACGTGTCGTTTCCCCTACTATCACTGGGATCGAGCACCGCAAGATTGAACCCAAAGCTAAGCACTTCTCCCATTGCAAGAAAGATCAATCTAGTAGGCCAAACCAAACTGATAATTCGAAGAGACTTGCAAAGATAACCAATCATACATAAAAGAATTCAGAGAAGATTCAAATATTGTTCATAGATAATCTTGATCATAAACCCACAATTCATCCGATCTCGACAAAACACACCGCAAAAAGAGTTACATCGAATAGAACTTTGTATTGAGATCCAAAGAGAGATAAGAAGCCATCTAGCTAATAACTATGGACCCGAAGGTCTGAGGTAAACTACTCACACATCATCGGAGGGGCCATGGAGTTAATGTAGAGGCCCTCCATGATCAATGCCCCCTCCGGCGGAGCTTCGAAAATGGCCCCAAGATGGTATCTCTTGGGTACAGAAGGTTGCAGCAGTGGAAATAGGATTTCATGGTGCTACTGGATGTTTTCAGGGTATATGAATATATACATACATACATACATACATATATATATAGGAGGAAGAAGTAGGTCGGTGGAGCGACGAGGGGCCCACGAGGGTGGAGGGAGCGCCCAGGGGGGTAGGCGCGCCCCCGCCTTATGGGCTCCTCGATTGTTTCTTGACATCCACTCCAAGTCCCCTGGATCACGTTTGTTTCAAAAATAACTCTCCCGAAGGTTTCATTCCGTTTGATATTCCTTTTCTGCGAAACACTAAAATAGGCAAAAAACAACAATTTGCACTGGGTCTTGGGTTAATAGGTTAGTCCCAAAAATAATATAAAAGTGTAAAATAAAGCCCATTAACATCCAAAACAGAATATATACTAGCAGGGAACAATCAAAAATTATAGATACGTTGGAGACGTATCGGTGGGTTGTTGTTGGAGAACGTAGCAGAAATTCAAAATTTTCCTACGTGTCACCAAGATCTATCTATGGAGAGACCAGCAACGAGGGGAAGGAGAGTGCATCTACATACCCTTGTAGATCGCTAAGCGGACGCGTTCAAGTGAACGGGGTTGATGGAGTCGTACTCGTCGTGATCCAAATCACCGATGAACCTAGTGCCGAACGGACGGCACCTCCGCGTTCAACACACGTACAGCCCGGTGACGTCTCCCACGCCTTGATCCAGCAAGGAGAGAGGGGGAGGTTGAGGAAGACTCCATCCAGCAGCAGCACAACGGCGTGGTGGTGATGGAGGAGCATGGCAATCCTGCAGGGCTTCGCCAAGCACCGCAGAAGAGGAGAAGAACTTGGGAGAGAGGGAGGGGCTGCACCAAAGGCAAAAGTTGTGTCTCAAGAGGCCCTCCTACCCTCACTATATATAGGGATCCCAAAGGGGGGGTGCGCCAGCCCTAGGAGATCCAATCTCCTAGGGGGCGGCGGCCAGGGGAGGTTTCCCTCCCCCCCAAGGCACCTAGGAGGTGCCTTCCCTCCTTGGGACTCTTCCTTAGGGTTCCCCCTTCACCCTAGGCGCATGGGCCATAAGGGAAGTGGCGCCCCAGCCCACTTTGGGCTGGATCCCTTCCCACTTCAGCCCATGGGACCCCTCCGGGATAGGTGGCCCCACCCGGTGGGCCCCCGGGACCCTTCCGGTGGTCCCGGTACAATACCGATGACCCCGAAACTTGTCCGATAGCCGAAATAGGACTTCCTATATATATAAATCTTTACCTCCGGACCATTCCGGAACTCCTCGTGATGTCCGGGATCTCATCCGGGACTCCGAACAACATTCGGTAACCACATACAAGCTTCCTTTATAACCCTAGCGTCATCGAACCTTAAGTGTGTAGACCCTACGGGTTCGCGAGACATGCAGACATGACCGAGACGTTCTCCGGTCAATAACCAACAGCGGGATCTGGATACCCATGTTGGCTCCCACATGTTCCACGATGATCTCATCGGATGAACCACGATGTCAAGGACTTAATCAATCCCGTATACAATTCCCTTTGTCTAGCGGTACGATACTTGCCCGAGATTCGATCGTCGGTATCCCGATACCTTGTTCAATCTCGTTATCGGCAAGTCTCTTTTACTCGTTCCGTAACACATCATCCCGTGATCAACTCCTTGATCACATTGTGCACATTATGATGATGTCCTACCGAGTGGGCCCAGAGATACCTCTCCGTTTACACGGAGTGACAAATCCCAGTCTCGATTTGTGCCAACCCAACAGACACTTTCGGAGATACCCGTAGTGTACCTTTATAGCCACCCAGTTACGTTGTGACGTTTGGTACACCCAAAACACTCCTACGGTATCCGGGAGTTGCACAATCTCATGGTCTAAGGAAATGATACTTGTCATTAGAAAAGCTTTAGCATACGAACTACATGATCTTGTGCTAGGCTTAGGATTGGGTCTTGTCCATCACATCATTCTCCTAATGATGTGATCCCGTTATCAACGACATCCAATGTCCATGGTCAGGAAACCGTAACCATCTATTGATCAACGAGCTAGTCAACTAGAGGCTTACTAGGGACATGGTGTTGTCTATGTATCCACACATGCATCTGAGTTTCCTATCAATACAATTATAGCATGGATAATAAACGATTATCATGAACAAGGAAATATAATAATAACTAATTTATTATTGCCTCTAGGGCATATTTCCAACAGTCTCCCACTTGCACTAGAGTTAATAATCTAGTTCACATCGCCATGTGATTAACACTTACAGGTCACATCGCCATGTGACCAACATCCAAAGAGTTTACTAGAGTCAATAATCTAGTTCACATCACTATGTGATTAACACTCAAAGAGTTCTGGGTTTGATCATGTTGCTTGTGAGAGAGGTTTTAGTCAACGGGTCTGCAACATTCAGATCCGTATGTACTTCTCAAATTTCTATGTCATCTTGTAGATGCAACTACTACGCTACATTTGGAGCTATTCCAAATAACTGTTCTACTTGGAGCTATTCTAAATTGTTGCTCCATTATACGTATCCGGTATCTCTACTCAGAGCTATCCGGATAGGTGTTAAGCTTGCATCGACGTAACTCTTTACGTCGAACTCTTTATCACCTCCATAATCGAGAAAATTCCTTAGTCCACTAGTTACTAAGGATAATTTTGACCGCTCTCCTGTGATCCATTCTTGGATCACTCTTGTACCCCTTGACTGACTCATGGCAAGGCACATTTCAGGTGCGGTACACAGCATAGCATACTGTAGAGCCTATGTCTTAAGCATAGGGGACGACCTTCGTCCTTTCTCTCTATTCTGCCGTGGTCGAGCTTTAAGTCTTAACTTCACACCTTACAACTCAGGCAAGAACTCCTTCTTTGACTGATCCATCTTGAACACCTTCAAGATCATGTCAAGGTATGTGCTCATTTGAAAGTACCATTAAACGTTTTGATCTATCCTTATAGATCTTGATGCTCAATGTTCAAGTAGCTTAATCCAGGCTTTCCATTGAAAAACACTTTCCAAATAACCCTATATGCTTTCCAGAAACTCTACGTCATTTCTGATCAACAATATGTCAACAACATATACTCATCAGAAATTCTATAGTGCTCCCACTCACTTCTTTGGAAATACAATTTCTCATAAACTTTGTATACACCCAAAATCTTTGATCATCTTATCAAAGCATACATTCCAACTCCGAGATGCTTACTCCAGTCCTCAGAAGGATTGCTGGGGCTTTGCATACTTATTAGCATCTTTCAGGATTGACAAAAACTTTCGGTTGTATTACATACAACCTTTCCTTAAGAAAAACGTCGAGGAAACAATGTTTTGACATCCTATCTGCAAGATTTCATAAATAATGCAGTAATTGCTAATATAATTCCAACAGACTCTTAGCATCGCTACGAGTGAGAAAGTCTCACCGTAGTCAACTCCTTGAACTTGTCAGAAAACATCTTAACGACAAGTTGAGCTTTCTTAATGGTGACACTTACCATCATTGTCTGTCTTCCTTTTAAAATCCATATGTACCTAACAGCCTTACGACCATCAAGTAGTTCTTCCAAAGTCTACACTTTGTTTTCATACATGGATCCTCTCTCGGATTTTATGGCCTCGAGCCATTTATTGGAATCCGGGCCCACCATCGCTTCTCCACAGCTCGTAGGTTCATTGTTGTCTAGCAACATGAATCCAAGACATGATTACGTACCACTCTGAAGTAGTACGCATCCTTGTCATCCCACGAGGTTTGATAGTGACTTGATCTGAAGTTTCATGATCACCATCATAAGCTTCCACTTCAATTGGTGTAGGTGCCACAGGAGCAACTTCCTGTGCCCTGCCATACACTAGTTGAAGAGACGGTTCAATAACCTCATCAAGTCTCCACCATCCTCCCACTCAATTCTTTCGAGAGAAACTTTTCCTCGAGAAAGGACCTGATTCTAGAAACAATCCCTTATTGCTTTCGGATCTGAGACAGGAGGTATGCCCAACTGTTTTGGGTGTCCTATGAAGATGCATTTATCCTCTTTGGGTTCGAGCTTATCAGCCTGAAACTTTTTCATATAAGCGTCGCAGCCCCAAACTTTTAAGTAATGACAGGTTAGGTTTCTTTAAACCATAGTTCATACGGTGTCATCTCATCAGAATTACGTGGTGCCCTATTTAAAGTGAATGTGGTTGTCTCTAATGCCTGACCCATAAACTATCGTGGTAATTCGATAAGAGACATCATGGTATGCATCATATCCAATAGGGTGCAGTTATGATGTTCGGACACACCATCACACTATGGTGTTCCAGGTTGTATTAGTTGTGAAACAATTTCCACAATGTCTTAATTCTGTGCCAAACTCGTAATTCAGATATTCATCTCTATGATCATATCATAGATATTTTATCCTCTTGTCACGACGATCTTTCAACTTCACCCTGAAATTACTTGAACCTTTCAATAATTCAGACTCGTGATTTATCAAGTAAATATACTCAACATCTACTCAAATCATCTGTGAAGTAAGAACATAACGATACCCACTACATGCCTCAGCACTCATTGGACTGCACACATCAAAATGTATTACTTCCAACAAGTTGCTTTCTAGTTCCATTTTACTGAAACCGAGGCTTCCAGTCATCTTGCCCATGTGGTATGATTTGCATGTCTCAAGTGATTCAAAATCAAGTGAGTCTAAACGGTCCATTTGCATGGAGTTTCTTCATGCATATACACCAATAGACATGGTTCGCATGTCTCAATCCTTTCAAAAATGAGTGAGTCCAAAGATCCATCAACATGGAGCTTCTTCATGCGTTTTATACCGATATGACTTAAGTGGCAATGCCACAAGTAGGTGGTACTATCATTACTATCTTTTGGCATGAACATGTGTATCACTACGATTGAGATTCAATAAACCATTCATTATAGGTGTAAGACCATTGAAGGTATTATTCAAATAAACAGAGTAACTGTTATTCTCCTTAAATGAATAACCGTATTGCGATAGACATAATCCAATCATGTCTATGCTCAACGCAAACACCAATCTCGATGGTAGAGGGAGCGTGCGATGCTTGATCATATCAACATTGGAAACACTTCCAACACATATCGTTAGCTCACCTTTAGCTAGTCTCCGTTTATTCCGTAGCTTTTATTTCGAGTTACTAACACTTAGCAACCGAACCGGTATCTAATACCCTGGTGCTACTAGGAGTACTAGTAAAGTACACATCAACACATTATATATCCAATATACTTCTACCAACCTTGCCAGCCTTCTTATCTACCAAGTATCTAGGGTAATTCTGCTCCAGTGGCTGTTCCCCTTATTACAGAAGCACTTAGTCTCGGGTTTGGGTTCAACCTTGGGTTTCTTCACTAGAGCAGCAGCTGAATTGCCGTTTCATGAAGTATCCCTTTGTTCCCTTGCCCTTCTTGAAACTAGTGGTTTCACCAACCATCAACAATTGATGCTCCTTCTTGATTTCTACTTTCGCGGTGTCAAACATCGCGAATATCTCAAGGATCATCATATATGTCCCTGATATATCATAGTTCATCACGAAGCTCTAGTAGCTTGGTGGTAATGACTTCGGAGAAACATCACTATCTCATCTGGAAGATCAACTCCCGCTCGATTCAAGCGATTGTTGTACTCAGACAATCTGAGCACAAGCTCAACAATTGAGCTTTTCTCCCTTAGTTTGCAGGCTAAGAAAATCGTCGGAGGTCTTATACCTCTTGACGTGGGCACGAGCCTGAAATCCCAATTTCAGTCCTTGGAACATCTCATATGTTCTGTGATGTTTCAAAAACGTCTTTGGTGCCTTAACTCTAAACCGTTTAACTGAACTATCACGTAGTTATCAAAATGTGTATGTCAGATGTTCGCAACATCCACAGACGACGTTCGAGGTTCAGCACACTGAGCGGTGCATTAAGGACATAAGCCTTCTATGAAGCAATGAGGACAATCCTCAGTTTACGGACCTAGTCCGCATAATTGCTATTATCAACTTTCAACTAAATTTTTCTCTAGGAACATATCTAAACAGTAGAACTAAAGCGCGAGCTACGACATAATTTGCAAAATCCCTTTTTGACTATGTTCAGGATAATTAAGTTCATCTTATGAAATCCCACTCAGATAGACATCCCTCTAGTCATCTAAGTGATTACATGATCCGAGTCAACTAGGCCGTGTCCGATCATCACGTGAGACGGACTAGTCAACATCGGTGAACATCTTCATGTTGATCGTATCTGCCATACGACTCATGCTCGACCTTTCGGTCTTCTGTGTTCCGATGCCATGTCTGTACATGCTAGGCTCGTCAAGTCAACCTAAGTGTTTGCATGTGTAAATCTGTCTTACACCCGTTGTATGTGAACGTTTGGATCAAACACCCGATCATCACGTGGTGCATTGAAACAACGAACTGTCACAACGGTGCACAGTTAGGGGGAACACCTTCTTGAAATTTTAGTGAGGGATCATCTTATTTACTACCGTCGTTCTAAGTAAACAAGATGTATAAACATGATAAACATCACATGCAATCAAATAATAGTGACATGATATGGCCAATATCATATAGCTCCTTTGATCTCCATCTTGGGGCTCCATGATCATCTTGTCACCGGCATGACACCATGATCTCCATCATTGTGTCTCCATGAAGTTGTCTCGCCAACTATTACTTCTACTACTACAGCTAACGGTTAGCAATAAAGTAAAGTAATTACATGACGTTTATGTTGACACGCAGGTCATAAATAAATTAAGACAACTCCTATGGCTCCTGCCGGTTGTCATACTCATCGACATGCAAGTCGTGATTCCTATTACAAGAACATGATCAATCTCATACATCACATATATTATTCATCACATCCTTTTGGCCATATCACATCACATAGCATACCCTGCAAAAACAAGTTAGACGTCCTCTAATTGTTGTTTGCATGTTTTACGTGGCTGCTATGGGTTTCTAGCAAGAACGTTTCTTACCTACGCAAAAACCACAACGTGATATGCCAATTGCTATTTACCCTTCATAAGGACCCTGTTCATCGAATCCGATCCGACTAAAGTGGGAGAGACAGACACCCGCCAGCCACCTTATGCAACTAGTGCATGTTTGTCGGTGGAACCGGTCTCACGTAAGAGTACGTGTAAGGTTGGTCCGGGCCGCTTCATCCCACGATGCCGCCGAATCAAGATAAGACTAGTAACAGCAAGCATATTGAACAAAATCAACGCCCACAACTACTTTGTGTTCTACTCGTGCATAGAATCTACTCATAGACCTAGCTCATGATGCCTGTTGGAGAACGTAGCAGAAATTCAAAATTTTCCTACGTGTCACCAAGATCTATCTATGGAGAGACCAGCAACGAGGGGAAGGAGAGTGCATCTACATACCCTTGTAGATCGCTAAGCGGAAGCGTTCAAGTGAACGGGGTTGATGGAGTCGTACTCGTCGTGATCCAAATCACCGATGATCAAGTGCCGAACGCACGGCACCTCCGCGTTCAACACACGTACAACCCGGTGACGTCTCCCACGCCTTGATCCAGCAAGGAGAGAGGGAGAGGTTGAGGAAGACTCCATCCACCAGCAGCACAACAGCGTGGTGGTGATGGAGGAGCGTGGCAATCCTGCAGGGCTTCGCCAAGCACCACAGAAGAGGAGAAGGACTTAGGAGAGAGGGAGGGGCTGCACCAAAGGCATAAGGGGTGTCTCAAGAGGCCCTCCTACCCTCACTATATATAGGGAGCCCAAGGGGGGGGGTGCGCCAGCCCTAGGAGATCCAATCTCCTAGGGGGCGGCGGCCAGGGGAGGTTTCCCTCCCCCCCAAGGCACCTAGGAGGTGCCTTCCCTCCTTAGGACTCTTCCTCAGGGTTCCCCTTTCACCCTAGGCGCATGGGCCATAAGGGAAGTGGCGCCCCAGCCCACTTTGGGCTGGATCCCTTCCCACTTCAGCCCATGGGACCCTCCGGGATAGGTGGCCCCACCCGGTGGGCCCCCGGGACCCTTCCGGTGGTCCCGGTACAATACCGATGACCCCGAAACTTGTCCGATAGCCGAAATAGGACTTCCTATATATATAAATCTTTACCTCCGGACCATTCCGGAACTCCTCGTGATGTCCGGGATCTCATCCGGGACTCCGAACAACATTCGGTAACCACATACAAGCTTCCTTTATAACCCTAGCGTCATCGAACCTTAAGTGTGTAGACCCTACGGGTTCGCGAGACATGCAGACATGACCGAGACGTTCTCCGGTCAATAACCAACAGCGGGATCTGGATACCCATGTTGGCTCCCACATGTTCCACGATGATCTCATCGGATGAACCACGATGTCAAGGACTTAATCAATCCCGTATACAATTCCCTTTGTCTAGCGGTACGATACTTGCCCGAGATTCGATCGTCGGTATCCCGATACCTTGTTCAATCTCGTTATCGGCAAGTCTCTTTTACTCGTTCCGTAACACATCATCCCGTGATCAACTCCTTGATCACATTGTGCACATTATGATGATGTCCTACCGAGTGGGCCCAGAGATACCTCTCCGTTTACACGGAGTGACAAATCCCAGTCTCGATTTGTGCCAACCCAACAGACACTTTCGGAGATACCCGTAGTGTACCTTTATAGCCACCCAGTTACGTTGTGACGTTTGGTACACCCAAAACACTCCTACGGTATCCGGGAGTTGCACAATCTCATGGTCTAAGGAAATGATACTTGTCATTAGAAAAGCTTTAGCATACGAACTACATGATCTTGTGCTAGGCTTAGGATTGGGTCTTGTCCATCACATCATTCTCCTAATGATGTGATCCCGTTATCAACGACATCCAATGTCCATGGTCAGGAAACCGTAACCATCTATTGATCAACGAGCTAGTCAACTAGAGGCTTACTAGGGACATGGTGTTGTCTATGTATCCACACATGCATCTGAGTTTCCTATCAATACAATTATAGCATGGATAATAAACGATTATCATGAACAAGGAAATATAATAATAACTAATTTATTATTGCCTCTAGGGCATATTTCCAACAGTTGTGGCCTCCTCGGCCCACCTCCGGTGCCCATCTTTTGGTATATAAGTCATTTTGACCTAGAAAAAAAATAAGAGGAGGACTTTCGGGACGAAGCGCCGCCACCTCGAGGCGGAACTTGGGCAGGAGCACTTTTGCCCTCCGGCGGAGCAATTCCGCCGGGGAACTTCCCTTCCGGAGGGGGAAATCATCATCACCAACAACTCTCCCATCTTGGGGAGGGTAATCTCCATCAACATCTTCAACAGCACCATCTCCTCTCAAACCCTAGTTCATCTCTTGTGTTCAATCTTGTTACTAACTATAGATTGGTGCTTGTGGGTGACTAGTAGTGTTGATTACATCTTGTAGTTGATTACTATATGGTTTATTTGGTGAAGATTATATGTTCAAATCCAATATGCTATTTAATACCCCTCTGATCTTGAGCATGATTATCATTTATGAGTAGTTTCTTTTGTTCTTGAGGTCACGGGAGAAATCACGTTGCAAGTAATCATGTGAACTTGATATGTGTTTGATATTTTGGTAGTACATATGTTGTTATTCCCTTAGTGGTGTCATATGAACGTCGACTACATGACACTTCACCACATTTGGGCCTAAGGGAATGCATTGTGGAGTAGCAATTAGATGGTGGGTTGCGAGAGTGACAGAAATTTAAACCCCAGTTTATGCGCTATTTCGTAAGGGACCGATTGGATCCAAAAGTTTAATGCTATGGTTAGAATTTATTCTTAATACTTTTATCGTAGTTGCGGATGCTTGCGGGACGGTTAATCATAAGTAGGAGGTTTGTTCGAGTAAGAACAACACCTAAGCACCGATCCACCCACATACCAAATTATCAAAGTATAGAACACAAATTGAACCAACATGATGAAAGTGACTAGTTGAAATTCTCGTGTACCCTCAAGAACGCTTTGCTTATTATAAGAGACTGTTTTGGCTTGTCCTTTGCCTTAAAATGATTGGGCTACCTTGCTGCATACTTGTTACTATTATCGTTACTTGCCCGTTACAAATTAACTTGCTATCAAACTACTGCTATTTACAATTTCAGCACTTGCAGACAATACCTTACTAAAAACTACTCCCTCTGTGAACAAATATAAGAGTGTTTAGATAACTACTTTAGTGATCTAAACGCTCTTATATTTCTTTACAGATGGAGTACTTGTCATTTCCTTCTACTTCTCGTTGGGTTCAACACTCTTACTTATCGAAAAGAGCTACAATTGACCCCCTATACTTGTGGGTCACCAGTCGGTACCAACGGGATCATATCGGTCCGCGGCACGGTCCAGACGTACTTTCTCCCGTAAACGGGAGACAAATGTGGGAGAGCTTTGCGGACGTCCGAACCGCTCCCAAGCCCGCTTCCAACCGCCCTGGGCCCTGGCCCACCATAAACCCCCACCCGCCCCTCCTGCGCTTTTCCTTCCGATGCACACGCCGCTTACCGCACCGCATTCATGCCGCCCCAGAGCACGGAGCGGCCGGCATTGATGCCGCATTATGTGACCAACGGAGGGCGGAGCTGACCGCCGCGACCTCTCGGCAGCCGTCGTTTCAATGCAGACGCAGCTTCTCGAGGAACCAACTCCGGTCATTGTGCTGCATTGAAGCGGGATGACCGCCCCTTCGCCTGGCTTGACCGTGGCTATATAAGCCGTGCTCCGGCAAAGCACAGAGCTACAATCACCCTCCCCAAGCACCGACGCACTCTGCCTCTTCGTCACCCACCTCGTCAAGCCCTTCCTCCTCTCCCATCTCAGAGGCAATGTCGAAGTCATGATGCTCCGCGCCGATAGGCGGCGTCGGTGGAAGCTCTTCCTCCGGTGGTTCTTGGCGCCGTCATTGTCGCTCTTTAGGCCCTTCGGCATCCACGATGGATGGCTCCTCCGCCAAAGAGGAAGATCGTCATCTTCTCCGGTGTTGAAGAGGACCAGACGCCGCCGCAGCAGCCGCCCTGACTCCTCAAGAAGATCGTCTGTTAGATCAAGATAATTATGGAGCGGTCGCTCTGTTACATGGGCCCGTCACCGCCATCCCCGGCGCGCGTCAAGGAGGAGTCGCCATCCCCACTGTGCCACCACACGAAGCGTGAGCTAGCGTCCCTGCTCCATCCTGTGAAGGAGGAGCCGGCCTCGCCCCCGCACCGCCATCGCGGCGTCCGGATCGGACGCCGGGTCAAGGAGGAGCCGACGTACCCGCTGTGCAGTCGGTATGGCCGCATGGACGCGCCGCCACCGCCTCGCCGTCAAGGAGGAGTTGCTGCCCGCAATCAATAAGGCGCGGGGCCGCCTCCTCCACTACCTCGGAGGAGGCGGTTACGGCGGTGCCTCGGGCTTGAGGGCCGTCGTCTCCAAGGCGGAGTGCGCGGCGAGGTACAACCGACGCAATGCCGATCATCAAGAGTGACATGGCGCCAGACTGTGTCCGCAACGACCCTGACCTCGTCGCCGCGTGACCATCCAGTTTCAACTTCAGTTAGTTTGAAATCCGCCCGGTTTGAACAAATTTCGTCTAGTTAGTTTGAAATTGTTGGCCGGATATATGCAGACAGCATTGGATGACGGCCTTTTGCATCCATATCCTGGGACTGGTCCCCGTCATTGAAAATGTCCTTATTAATTATAATTAATGCTGTCCCTCAAAAAAATATAATTAATGCTAATTAGCACGTGAGACATGCGCGCTCCATCCACCAAAAAGTGCAACTGCATTTTGGCACATCCGGGGACGGTGGGGTGACGGGGTTGGGACGCGACGCGTATGAGAGACGGGGACGGCTGAGGCCCACGACCAGTCGCCCCGTTGACGTTTCCATTTCCGCCACTCCACAGTCCACACCGAAATCAGATCCAAATCCCACCACACCAATCCATCCGCCCCCATCTCCATCCCCGTCGCCCGATCCGATCCGGTCCGGTCCCTCGCCATGGCACCGTCGTTCTGGGGCCCCGAGTTCCCCCCGCAGCCGGCGGCGGTGTTCGATGACCTCGCGCTCGTGGAGGCGGAGGACGCGTACGAGGGCGAGGGGGACGAGCAGCATGAGCACGGCAGCGACGGGGAAGTCGTCCCGATGGACATCGAGGACCTGGAGGAGGCGCATCTCTCCTGCGGCTGCGGCCGCAACCTGCTCACCCTGTGCTTCCGGGGCGTTGTGCACATCTTCATGTCCGCCTCCCCTGACAAGGTGTCGCAGGTGGAAGCTGCACTTTCGCTGCAGGGGCGATTGGATCCGGCGGACTCTACCACTGTGCCGCCCGCCGCGCGCAACACGCTCACCATGATCTTCCGGGGCCAGGAGTGCAGTTTCGACTCTGTAACCCCTGATGAGGTCCATCCCTTGTACTCTGCAAACTGTCTTCTCTGCCTTTTTTACGTGATTCAGTAGTCTCGGACGATGCTGCAAGGTGCTAGTGTATTTCATCGCTGTCGCAGGTGCAAGATGTACTTTTGTCGCTCGCGGGAAGGGAGCTGATGGTCCCTAGGATTGAGCTCAAAATGGAGTTCCTGCACGGGAGCTACGACTTCGACTCTGTATCCCCTGATAAGGTCCATCCCTCGAGTTAGCAAATTGTCTTCTCTGCCTGTTTCACACATGATTTAGTACTAGCCTTGAATGATATTGCAAGGTAGTAGTTTCTTTGATTGCCGTCGCAGTTGCAAGCTGCACTTCCGCTGCTGGGGGGAATGGATCTGACGGTCTCTACGGCTCTGCCATGTGCCAACAACCAGCTCACTGAACCCTTGATATGCTGGATCGACGTGTTCGACCCTGTATTCCCTGATAAGGTCCGTCTCTTGCCGTTTGCAATTAGTATAATTTTTCCTTCTCTGCCTTCTGTACGTGATTCAGTAGCCTTGAATGATATTGCAAGGTGGTAGTGTCTTTGATTGCTGTTGCAGATGCAAGCTTTACTTTCGCTGCTCGGGGGAGACGAGCTCAACCCAGGCATTGGTGGTGGAGCATCACCATCAATTCCATACAGACTATTTTTACAGTCTATAAACCATGTTTGGTAAGATTATGTGCTGGATGATTCACATGCGGCAGAGGTCGAATTTACCCTGCTTCAGAGGTTGAATTTTCCACAGTGGTGGCACCATTGATGAGATTTAGGGAGAAGCTGAAAAAGCAGGACTTTGTTAAGAAGATCTGTTATACTACTGTTTGGAAGAAACTTGCACTAAGGTTGGTATAGTTGTTGACTGGAAATTCCAGTAATTATGTCTCAAATGTTGTCTGTTGAAAATGTCTGAAATACTTTAAGTTTGTTGTGTTGGGAGTCGCCAAATTTGACAATATATATTGGAATATGCTACATTCCTTATGCATATTATTTTGCCATGATTTTCTTGGGAACATATGCACATCGTAGCTTTTTTCTTAACAAACTCTGTTCAGTATGAAGATTGATTAACTGCCTCTAGTTGTTCTGGTCGCTTGATTAGTGTGTACCATGTCAAACATCACCGTTATGCTGCGATTCTCGTCAGTTGTAATACTAGTGTGGCACTTCTTTCTTTAGACATGGTTTCCGTGATCACGACATAGATTGCAGTATCCTGTGATACTATGTTCTTACCAGAGCCAAATGATTTGTAGTGTATCATATATAGCAATTTATAATTGTCAGGTTGTGTTACCACATCTGCACAACCATAGTTTTTTCTTAGAAAACTCTGTTCAGTACTCCCTCCATTTCAAAATGCATATTTGTAAAGTTTGACCAAGTTTATAGAAAAGCATCGACGTCAACAATATGAAAATAAATGTCATGATGGATGTGATGATATTGATTTGGTATTGTGGATGTCGATAAATTTTTCTTTAAATTTGATCAAACTTTACAATGTTTAACTTAGGATAAACTAATATGCAATGTATTTTGAAATGGAGGGAGTATGAACATTGATAAATTGCCTCTAGTCACTTTATTAGTCTCGT
The DNA here is from genome assembly GCF_003073215.2 of Triticum urartu. Lineage (NCBI taxonomy): Eukaryota > Viridiplantae > Streptophyta > Magnoliopsida > Poales > Poaceae > Triticum > Triticum urartu. Next base: position 604,848,573 of record NC_053028.1, read on the forward strand.
GTCAAGCATTACCAGTATGATGTGATTCTTGTCGGTTGCAATATTAGTGTGGCACTCCTTGATTTAGACATGGTTTCCGGGATCAATGTTTTTAAGGCGGTAAGGTGAGGCGAGGCTCTGGGGGCGCATCACCTTTTAAGCGCTAAAGCGTAAGGCGAGGTGACGCCTTAGACACATACATATACAATATATGGTAGCCAATTAGGCGATTTAACAACTAGCATTACAATAAATAAACTGTTACCAACGTCGGATATAGCTCTCTAAATCGAACATATGGACTGTCAAGCTAGATCTTCCTCACTAAATCTGGCCAGAACCATACGTCCTAGCTGGATCGTCGGATGTAGCTCTTCTCTTGGGATCATTTGATAGACCATAAGCATTATCAGCCACAGGATCCATCAGAGCAGGGACACCTGGCTACTGGAGCAACACTGAGAGACGGTCCAATCAGCCGTCAAAGAAAAAGAGAGAAGAGACAAATCACTGGAGCAACCAGATCAAGCATGGGGAAGGAGAGAAGTGGTGGTGGGGCTGTTGCCTTGTGGGTGGATAAGCAGATTTGGGAGGAAACAGATGCAGAGAAGGAGCAGTTAAGCACATCTAGCTACACTGCTGGGAGAAACAGAGCACTGGGAGAGGTGAAGAAAGAGCAGAGGAGGGCTGGGGAGAAGTGAGATGAGAACGGGAGCCACACCTTGGGGGGGGGGGGGGGGGGGGGGGGGGGGGGGGGGGGAGGGAGGACCTGAGCCCAGAGAGGAGGAGTGGCACAGAAGATTGGAGCCATGGAGGAAGAACCGCTGGCAAAGGTCAGAGAGCAGAGAAGGAATCCCTCTCGCGTGGATTGGACAATTTGTTCGATCCTCTCTCTCCCCCCTCTCCGTCTTGTACCTGTTCGCGCATGAGCCAGTCTTTCACGCGAAAGTTTCCCATGTGGGCCGCTCTTTCCGGCCTGAGAGCAGCGCATGGCGTCTGATCTGGCCCAAGGTGCCGCCCTGCTTGCCCAGGTGGACGATTCCGACGCCCTTTTGTCTAAGGCGCATGCTTCATGAAGCAGTCACAAGCGAGGTCGATGCCTTGCCATCTGAGGGCGATCTGACACCATAGCGTGGGTGATGCCTTAGGGAAGCTTTTAAAACAATGTCTAGGATCACTGCATTCTTACTAGAGCCAAATGATTTGTAGCGTATCATGTACACCAATTCCATTGTATTCATTGTCAGAATGCGTTACCATGATTAGAATCGCTCGGTGCACATGACCTATGTGTGGTACCATTTTCTATCCGAACAAAATCTTAGGGTCAGCCATGCTTCGCAAGGGTGGGTTAAGCAAGAGATATGCCCTCGAGACCACATTAAACCTCATAACTACGTCTAGTTCTAGCTAGTTCGTCATCTATTGCTCTTGCGTAATTAGTTGACCCCTTGAGGCATTGGGCTTCAGTTCTTAGCAAAATCACATTCATGCAAGTTTCAAAAATGCGTTGGGCGTAAATTCCTAGTTCTGCCTCTACGTAGAGCCTATATTGCCTAAGCGCACGCCTAGGCACTCTTAAAGACAGTAGCTCTGCTTCTGCCTAGCGTCTAGGAATGCTTAAGTGCGCGCCTAGCAGCTATTTTTTGGTTGGGCTGCATTCATTGTACGACACTTTCTTCATCTCTTGAATGAGAAGAATCAGTATTTCCCCAGAAAGGAATATCTATGAATTAATTTGGATGTTGCATTCTGTAAAACAGTCATTTACATTGCGTTCTGTTAAAACAATTTGTTGCGGTGCATCAGGTTAGAAATTCTACTCGGTTATCGATTTGGAATTAACCCTAGCAGTGTTAGTGATAATATAATTCTACCATAGTATTATATTTTTCTGAATTGTGTTAGAAGATATATTTCAGATATTTTAAATAATATATAAACAAAATTATAGTTTATGAAAAATCTAATAGTATAATGATACTACAATGTGGTACTGCTGAACAAAAAATCGGTCACTGCCTTGTAATAACCTTTGTTTTAGATAAGATTATATTTGCTTGTTGGTGCTTCTTGACTAAGTTGCTTCTGAGTGATTATGCACAAGCACTATTAATATTTGTCATATTTTACTCTTTATTCATAGGATGCAGCGCAGTAGATGCCAATTTACATCTTCAAGGCCAAAACCTGATAAATCAGCATCCAAGTTGGTAACTCCAGATGGCTCCGCAAATAGGGAATTAGTGGAGGCTCGATGTCTGTCTGCTGCCGAGTAAGGTAATGGAATGTATTATGTTGTTATTTGTTTATATGTATTTAAAGTTTCCAGCAATATTTCTAGATGTTTCAAAAGAGGTTTTGTGTGGGATTTGGCAGCTATGCGTGAAATTAATTGCTCCAGTATGTCATTGTGGGTGTGAAAAAAGGAACACAATTTCTAGCAAATACTTAGTGCAGCTGGCTTCTACACATCATAGTTTATAATACTCCCTCTTCCAAAATACTTGTTGTGATACTAAAACCACGTCAAGTATTTTGGAACGGAGGGAGTACCTTTTTTTGTCTAGCTCATTTTTCCTGGGATATTCAGTTTTGTTTGCTTTGTTAGTTGTGTATATGGACTGGAAGGTATTATCTGATACCTAGCATACATGGACAGATGCTTCTTTCCATATGGTATTGGTATTGTTAGATCTTACCTTTTTGGCTTCTTGAGCATATGGGATTTTATTTGTAAATTGTGGTGATGTCTTAGAATTCTTTCAGATGCCATCACTGTGGTATTAATGCAAGGACCACTTGCTCCTTTGCTGTTTCCATTTCCACCATCCAAACTAAAAGCAGATCGAAATCCTAGGGTTACTACCCCCTCCAGGCTATCTCCATCCCCATCGTCCGATCTGATCCTTCGCCATGGCACAATACAACGGCAAGCAGTACCGGCCTCGCCGGGGCCCCGAGCACCCCCTGCAGCCGGCGGAGGACCCGGAGGCGCACGCCGTGATTAACCACCTTGCGGTCATGGCGGCGGAGGCGGAGGTGAAGGCGATGAACGCGTACAGGGAGGAGCATGAGCAGGAGGTGGAGGAGGGCGAGGGGGATGGGCAACATGGGCATGGGGAGCACGGCGGCAAGGTGGAGGTCGTCCAGATGGATGCCGATGCCGTGGTGGCTGCTGCTGCTATGGCAGCGGCAGTTGTGGCGGCCACACAGTTGGACCTACACAGGGCAATGGTCTCTACAATTGGGTCGCACCCTTTTATGTGATGTATAAGCCAAATTATAAAAAAGGGCAGCCCGGTGCATGTAGCTCCCGCTTGCGCAGGGTCTGGGTAAGGGTCCGACCACTTTGGGTCTTTTGTACGCGGCTTTTCCCTGCATTTCTGCAAGAGGCTGTTTCCAGGACTTGAACCCGTGACCTCATGGTCACAAGGCAACAGCTTTACCACTGCGCCAAGGCTCCCTTTCTATAAGCCAAATTATAGTTCATGAGAAATATAATAGTATCGTGATTTTATGATATGGTACTGCTTTACAAAAGAAAGTACTGCCTACTATTCTGATGCTAAAAACCTTTTTTAGACAAGATTGTATTTTGCTTGTTTGTCTAGATTACCTCTGCACGCATTATGCACAAATACAATTAACGGTTTTCAGATTTTCCCTGTATTTATAGGATGCAGCGCAATAGAGACCAATACATCTTCAAGACCAAGACCTTATGAAGCAACATCAGAACTTGGCAACTCAAATAAGGGATTAGTGGAGGGTCGACCTCCGTTGGGTAAGTATATTTTTTGGCCTCGAACTCTTCCAAAAGTGAAGAAATCGTCCCTCAACTTCAAAACCACCAAAATTCAGTCCCTCAACTATTTAAACCGGATACTTTTCGTCCCTAATAACGTTTAAGGTGGTTTTACTGTGACGTGGACCCTGTTTTGACTAAAACGGGCCACGTGGGCTGGTTTTGACCTCCAGGTCAATCAAGTGACTAAGGGCACCCGCTGGCTCTCTCTCTCGCTTTCGCATTCTCTCGATCCCTTTTCCCATTCACGAACCCTAAATAGAGCGGTGGCGGCGGGCTGTGAGGCGTGGCTACGGCGGCGTGGCCTGCCAGTGATTGAGGCGCGGTGGTTGCTGGCTGAGCACGGTGGCTGTGGTGGTGGCTGCTAGGGCATGGCGGCAGCGACCTTGAGCACGACCAGTTCTGGGCGGCGGCGGCGATTTAGGCAGCGGCTGCGGTGGTGATTCCCTCATGGGCGGCGGTGATTGAGGCCCGCGGTTGCTGGTTGAGCATGGTGGCGGCTGCGCTGTGAAATCCAGTTCATCCTTTACTGTCAATGTTACCTCCGGCCCGGCAAGTTCCCAAGTTGGCGGAAATTAAAGAGCAAAGAAAGTGCCAGCAAAACTACCAGACTAGTGCTTGTTTGCTGTTGTCTGTTCTTATGTCAGACCATGTGAGAATTCATGTTTGTCATTGATTCTAAGCTATATTCAGTACTATTTCCCTTTCCCATTTAGTACTTTGTCAGACTATGTTAAACTAAATTGGGTCGAGAATGTGTTCAGACTATTTTCAATTAAATTGTGTTCAGACTATGTTCAGCTAAATTCAGTACAATGCTCTGAAATGTCCAAACTATTTTCAGTTATATTCAGATTTTGATAAGCTATATTCAGTGCAAACACTTTCCTTTTCTCTTGGTTCTCACTTGTACACACGCGCACACACATACTCATGCACAAACACTTAATTGATGTGGCAGTCAAAACCAGTGTATGTGGCCCGTTTCAGTCAAAACAGGGTCCACGTCAAAATAAAACCACCTCAAGTGTTATGACGAACGAAAAGTATCCGGTTTAAATGGTTGAGGGACGAAAAGTATCTGGTTTAAATAGTTGAGGGACTGACTTTGGGTGGTTTTGGAGTTGAGGGATGATTTCTCAACTTTCAAAAGACTTCCGAGGATGAAAAATTTACTTATCCCACCTCTGTCTGCTGCTGAGTGCTGAGTAAGTTAATAGAGGCCAATGTACTTTGCTGCTATTGGTTTATATGTATTTGAATTTTCCAGCAACATTTTAGATGCTTTCTGTGGGATTTGGCAGCTATGCGTTGAGCCGTTGAGGATCATTGCTATGCTTGAAATAATTGATCTAGTATGTCATAGTAGGTGCCACAAAAGAAACACGATTCTTGCAAATACTTAGTGCAGTTGGCGTCTACACATCATCATAGTATATAGTTAGCTTTTTTTAGTCTAGCTTGTCTCTTTCCTGGGATATTCAGTTTTGTTTACTTTGTTAGTTGTGCAAGCAGGATTGATATGGACTGAAGGCATTATCTGATACCTAGCATACATGGAGAGATGCTTCTTTCCATATGATATTGTTATTGCTAGTTCTTACCTTTTTGGTTTCTTAAGCCTCATCCCAAATCCAGAAGCCTGAGAACTGTGGTACACAGATTTTAAGGGTGAGTATCAGGAGGGAGTGGCTTGCTCATTAATAAATTCGGATGTCCTTGGCACCCTCGTCTCCATGGGAGATGTAAAGTTATCTTGGTCATGATCATCTTAATGATTTCCTGGGTTCCTAGTTTTTTCTTATTCCTATGAATCAAACACCCAACTCTACAAAATTCATGTGTTTTGTGATTCTTTATTTTGCGCATGCTTTCGTATCCTATTTTTTTGGTTTCCTGTTCCTAAGTTTTTTGAATCCTGCGAACCAAGAGGCCCTTAGTGGGATATGGTTCTGTTCTGGTGGTGGCTTTGGTTACCGTGTGCCTATGGAAGACCTCATTGGGCGAGGAGAGCTTGGGAAATTTATATCATGTGCCTATTGAAGGCCTCATTTGCCGATGAGTGCTCGGGATGATCCTTTCCAGTGTCTACTTGTAAGCTGAGGACACAAATCTCTCAGTATGTTGTGAACATATTATGATACATCAGTTTGATTTGTCCTCTTGCTGTGGGAGTTAGGATCATATTTGATTTTCTTTCTTGAGCAAGCAGTTAGCCAAAATCTTTTACCGCGTATGGCCGGCTTCTTTGTGTTTCATTACTCATTAACGAGATGGAACTTGTATATAAAAAGGTCACCTGTTTTGAATAAAAAGACAGAATCCCGGTATCTTATATGGAGTTGCCCTGTTCAGTTAGCAGCCTTCTTTCTCTCAAGCATATATGAAAGAAAGAAACCAACCACTGGGAAAATATAGCATGGAGTAGCTCCATAAGGAGTTGCCTGTTATTCTTATATAACAGTTGTTTACATGTATTACACCAATGAAATTAGATAGAATGCTATAGTATTATGCTGTTCATGAATATATGATTAGTCTTGAACTTATTGTGTATGAAACTCGTGTGGAAACCTATGCAAGCACAAACCTGCCCCCGGAACATCCACCGGCATGCATGTATAGGCTCTAGATAAATTGGTTTACTTTACTTGGACAATGCAAGTTCCAGATTATCTTCCAGGCTTGACTCTTTGTATTATCTGCATCACTTGGCTTCTACAGCTGCGCATGAGAGGAACACATGAGTTCACAACAACATTGCTTACGGAAATATGGAAATTATGTCGTTCCTGGTACCGAGAAGCCAAGTAGTATAAGAGAGACATGAGAGGTGCCCTCCTTGTATTAGATTATCATATCAGTAGTAACTTACGCATGAACAATCATAGGTTGCCCTCTTGTATATTAAGTGTCTACACCACTGAAGAATGGAGGACATTCAGTGGGAGTGGCGGCGGCAGTTTTTGACGATTGTTATTTTATGGCGTGCGATTTTCTGCGTATTAGTTTTGAGCATTGTAATAGGGAAGCAAATAAAGTTGCTCAGAAACTTGCTAGATTAGCTAAATTTTCTGTGACTAGAGATTGTTTTAAGGAACCTATGAATGAGATTGTAACTTCTCTTATTAACGATGTAACTGTTATTTTCAATGAATAAATGCGATGTTTATAGTAAAAAAAAGTGTCTAAACCACTGTGGTAGTTTTTGCTAACCATGGATAGAATGATGCTGGTGCATTCTTTTAAGGTCATCTTGTTTTTGAACTTGTGGCACACTTTATTCATATCAAATACGGAGTACTAAATGCAACATTACTATCAAGTTCAACTAGGATAATCTGCGGAGGATCACCCTTTCAAGAAATTACAGAATTAGAATCATAGAATTC